>NC_062194.1:1505000-1515000 GCF_912470025.1 Vespa velutina
TGAAAGTTTTAAAATGAAAAACCTTTCAGAACCTTTTCAAGGTCCTTTAAATTCTTAAAAAAAAAAAAAAAATCGTCTCTTTTTATCTCTCTTTTGTTTTAAGATACATGTAGAAATCGTTAAAAAAACAATCCCTTAATGCAATGATTCCATCATATTCTTTCTTTAGTTTTTCTCTCTTTTCTCTCTCCCTCTCTCTCTTTCAATCTAATAAAAATAAAAAATAAAAAATAAAAAATAATCGGGAAAGAAATTTCAAATGTAAAAATGAAATTTTGTACAACGAGAAACGTGTCTCTTTTTAAACTACATTCTAATCTTTTTGAATGACAAAAATGTTTCTTTTGTCTTTTTTCTTTTTATTTTTTTTTTTTTCTTTTTTCGATATCTACGTAATCATCAAATGAAAAAACGTTCGAACGTCAAGACGATACGAACTATTTAAGCTTTCGAGTTCGAGTAGGGATAAACTCTGGTGAAATTACATTCGGTATCATTAACGCGTTCGAGCTTTTTTTCCCTTCTTTTTTTCTTTCTTTTCTTTTCTTTTTATTTCTTCTTTCGGTTCTCCATTCGCCTTAAATCCTTTAATCTTTAATCCGGCGTGACCGTACGTGCTCGTTGCGATTTCCTTCCACTATGGCTTTGGTCATCGCTTTAGTATGTGTATAGTACGCGTTTATATAAAGGGTGCACCGTTTCGCTAAATCCATCCTAAAGGGATGTTCGTTTATTTCGGTAAAAAAAAAAAAAAAAAAAAAAAAAAAAAAAAAAAAAAGAAAGAAAAAAAACGAAAAGAAAGAATAATAAGAAAGAAAAAAGAAAAGAAAAAGAAAAAAAGATCATAATAAATAAAACCAGCAACCATCCATATACTTGATTATCTTTAGAATAAATCAAAACGATACTTTTCGACGAAACGTTTTATCCCAAATAACCCCCAAAAAAAAATTGATAAGAGAGCGCATTCGAATAATTTGAATAATCTTGCAAAAAAGCAAAGTTCTGGCCCTTTCTTCGATCTACTACCCCTTCCCCCCCCCCCCTCTCTCTCTCTATCTCTCCACACTACCTCTTCACGATATAATCAAAAAATACATTTTAAATATCACGAGGAAATTTAAATTGGGACACCCGGTATATAATGATATATGCGTATTCTACACCCACACAAATACCGACGCAAGCGAGAACATAAGTGTTGGTGTGCCGGTAGGCGGATCATGGCTCACGTAGAGGGGTGGCATCAGGACAGAGAGAAAGAGAAAGAGAGAGAGAGAGACGAGGGATGAGGTGGCTCGAGGGGTGGTTTAGGGTTTGAATGCACAGGGTTGGCTCTTCGTTCCACGGATGCTCACAAACTGGCCGGAACTAAACGCTAGAACAAAGGGACGCACTGCTGCTGCTGCTGCTGCTACTGCTGCTGCTGCTGCTGTTGCTACCGCCAGCGGTGTGAATTAAAAATCTCTTTCAACGAACTACTACTCTCACCCCCACCAGCCTCCAATTTCTCTCAGTACAGCCCCCCCCTCCCCATCCATCCATCTACTCTGCTAAAGTTATTCAAACGTCTGAATTATTGTTTACGTGATAATTAATCGTCGATGTACTCTTCAAATAATTATACCTCGAGCGTTAACTAACACTCTTTCAAAATGTTTCACGTCTATATAAAATGTAAAGAGTCTATTGGGAAGGTGTTAATGTAAAAATTGATATTTATTAGGTCAAAATTATTAACGTTAATTTTCAATCGTTATAATTCACTATATTACTTACGGGATATCGTTATTTCTCGAAGAGAAAGAAAAGGAAGAAAGAAAAAAGAAAGAATATATTTTTCACTCATACGCTCATTGATATGTCCCTGTACAAATAAAGAAATTTAAAACTCTTAATTCCAGTATACAAATGACATGGACAATAATTATCTAATATCTAACATCGTTATCGTAAACATAATTGCTTGCAGTTATGCGAGTCAATAAAAGAAAAAAAAAAAAGAAAAAAAAAAAAAGAGAGTAAAAATAAAGGAAACATAAGACAATAAGATAAATTAAATCGAACAAAATTGTTTACTCGATACTCGATACTAGATAATTAAAAATTAGAGATATCAGAATAAACTATATTCAAAAGAAGAAAAGACAATTAGAAAGCAATGTCCATTCGGAAAAGGATTCGTAGAAATCAAGTCTCGTGGACACTTCAAGTCTAGGAAACTCTCACGTATGTAGATAATTAATTAAGCGGCCCCTAAGCGTCGCGTTAAACGGTCATTACCAAAACCATCTCGAGGTTCCACTGTCGCACACGGATACAATCACGACGAGGTTCATAGTAACTAGATAGTAGTATAGTATAAGAGGGTATGATAGTTTGCGCTTCTCGCACGTATAACGACGAGGAAAAGGACAAGAGAGAACGCGAAGGAGGATGGAAGGACAATTCCTGGGACGATCCTGAATGAGGAGAACTCCCTCATCTATATATATATATATATATATATATATATATAGAGAGAGAGAGAGAGAGAGAAAGAGAGAGAGAGGAGAGGTTGAGGGGGAATGAAATTCGGTCCTCTTCTCCCAAGAGAGGAGGACAAACAGAAAGGAGTAAAACCACGCGACGTCAGGACATAATTGGCCGTAGAATTAGCAAAGGGGATTCGTTGTTCCTCGTCTCGCGTGCGGTCGACCATCGAAAGTACGAAAGCTAACTTGCCGAGACAGAGAAACTCGGAAAGCTATACTACTATTACTAACACTATTACAATTTCTACCACAGCTATGATACTAAATCGTTCGAATGAACTGAGACGACGGTTAGGGTTGAATTCTGGAATGGGATAGGGTAGATAGGGGGGAAGGCGGAGGGGGGTGTAAGGGGGTAGATGGTCAAGTGGGAGAAATGAAATTTCGAAAAGCGACGAGAATGGAAATGGACGTACACATACAGGTACATTTATATATACCTATATATATATATATATATAGTAAATGGTTTAACGAATTACGTAGAGTCCAAGATTGGATTTGACTTTCGTGTGTTAGCTACCGTCGTCCTTCCTCACTCGTTAAGGTTCATCGCGTTGGAAAGAAATAAGGGTTGGTTATTGGGATAAAGAGTTTTTGGCCTCTCGAAGCGGCTCAAGCAATTTACCAAATACGAAGAAGTATATAGGAGAAGAGTTCTCTCTCTCTCTCTCTCTCTCTCTCTTTCTCTCTCTTTCTCTCTTTCTTTCTTTTTCTCACGTTTTACCATCTACGTTTATATCCTGCGGATTTTGCTACTACCGCAGTAGGTAAGGTATCCTCTTTCGTGATCGAGTTAGAGAAATCTTGGGGTAGTTAACCTGGCAGCTTTATATAAAGGAAGGGGGAAAGCTGTTATCAACCCTACCGGTTAGATAAATTTCATCCTTCAGCAAAGAAGCCAGAGAGAGAGAGAGAGAGAGAGAGAGAGAGAGAGAGAGAGAGAGAGAGAAAACTTCATCTTATTCATTTTCATGTTAATCTCTTTGATATTCTCATCTTTTTTATATTTCTTGTTTCCTTGTTCTTCATATTAATTATCCTATCTCGATTTTAAATTGTAATGATTAAATTCTAAGTTCTAACATTATTATTTCTAAATGATCTAATCATAATAGACACTTATTTAACTTGATAATAAAATAATGAAATATCAGTATCATGCTCGACCGAGCGGAAGAGAATATTTTTCGGTTTTATTCTTTGAGGGATCGAAAGAGAAGGAAGATCAGGTTGTCTTTTATGAGAAAATGAAGGGTGGAAATATTTTAACGGGGGAGAAAGATATGATCCTCCTACTTCTCATACTCATCCTACTCACTACTCCGTCTTTCATCCTCTTCCATCCTCTGTCCTACTTCTACTCCTACATTCTACCACTCATACTTCTTACACCTCCGACCGTGCGTGCAAATATCTCTTGTATCGGATTTTCAGGTGAATCCCACGACAAGACGTAAAGAGAGGGGTGGATTTCTTATGCAGGGGCTATAAAATGTGAACATTCGAACGCAAATCGCATTATTTTCCGATATCTTTCTTGTAAACACTAGAATCTTCCCTCTCGCCCACCTTTACTGATCCCATTCGAACAACGTATCTTACGATTCTTGATTTATTTCTTTTTTCTTTAAACGCGTCAGAGAAAAAGATTTTTTTTTTAATAGGAATATAATCGAATCAAAACGAATGATGAGATAAATTAATAAATAAACCAATTTTACATGATGTTTGTTAATGAGTACGAAAATGAAAAAAAAAATAATTATATTACAATTATCTAAAAATATAAAAGAAATAAAATAGACGGGTTGATTTCTCAATAAAAAAAAAAAAAAAAAAAAAAGAAAAAAAAAAAGAAATATCAATATTACGATTATCTAGAAATAAAGATGGAGAAAAATGAATGGAATGACTTTTCAACGCAAACGGAAATACAAATAAATAAATATATATAAAAAAAAAAAAAAAAAAAAAAAAAGAAACAAAAAAAAGACAATGACAAAAAATGAAGAAAACAAAGAAACAAAAACAACAGCCAATGAATGAAAATAGCGAATTGAAGTGCACGTGAAAAGAGTTCAAAGGGAAATATTTTGCCCTCGTCTGTGGTATCTCGTTCTCTTTAAATTGGTGAACACAAAGAGACGTGCCGCTTTTTCCGGCGATAATACGGCAGAAGCGAGGAGGAGGAGGAGGAGGAGGAGGAGACTATGCGTAAAGGACGCAACGTTTCGACAATAATTATTGCTCGGCAACGGGAAGCTTAATGAAATAACTTGGGGAGGTCCCTGTGTACCGAAACGGCCACAGCAAGTCGCTTCCGTCATTGCTGTCTGTTTGACCAAACACAGGAATCGAGTCGACCAACCCCCACCCTTAACATTTCACGATACCATGTACGTATATATATATATATATATATATATATATATATATATATATATATATATATATATATAGAAACGATGAAGGGAAGGCACCTACAACAGATAGAAACCGAGCAAGCAGGAGGATCGCTAATGAACCCCTCCCACTCTCCCTCCCAATCCCATACTCCCATCCTCACACCCCCCACGAATGAGCAAACATATATACAAACTGTTATCCGCCTTCCTACGTTTAAATAAAATTTGCCTATTATTCTAACTCAGTTCTATCGAGATAAAAATATATTTTCGAAACGATATCGATAGGGATCGAATTATCATATTAAATTTGTAACATATTGAAGAACTATCTTTTTATCGAATAAAAATAAATACAACATTATTTCTTCCATCGAATTATTCATTATTTCGATTGCGCTATCGAAATAAATAATATTTTTATTTATTTATATTTGTCTGACTTTATTTCCCCATTCGATAAACTCGAAAATGAAAGAGTTTTACGGGCTGGAATTATCTTGAACATAATTAATCGCAAGAGTAAATATACAAGGGTGCAAGGAAGCAAAAAGAGAGTTAGAAAGACAGAGATATATATGTATATATATATATATATATATATATATAGAGAGAGAGAGAGAGAGATAGAGAGGGAGAGAGAGAGAGAGAGACAAATAGCGTCTGGTAAAGCTAAAGCACGCAAGAACTCGAGTCAGCCGTTCACACAAGCTTACAAAACCACCCCTAAAGGGGTGGTCTCACCCCTTCCTCAGGTGTCTGCGGAGGACCACGAGCTTCCAACGTAGAACACGCGGAAGCAACGAATTCCTTCCATAGGTCGTCACCCTCTCTTCCTCTATCCACCAGCTTTCACCTGAACTCATACCACCCAACACCCCTTTCTCCCACCCAACAAGCAGTCGACCACCCACCCACTCATCCACCCATCCCCAACTCCTCTGAACTCTCCCCAACTCATCCTCTTCTACCTAACGTAACGTTATCCCTCTTCGAATGCACTACCCTTCCTCGGCTAGCTAGTCTATGTGATACAGAGTGAAAGAGAGAGAGAGAGAGAGAGAATCATTTGCATATCAGCCAACTCGTACGGCCGTTGCGTTCCGTGAAGGGCGGCCAAATTCTATTATCGACTGCTACCCGGCATGCGGGATCGGATGGGTAAATTGAAAAAATAAGGAGGAACGCCAGGCTGAATTTCGCGGTGGTGGTGACGGTGGTGGTTGGTGGCTTAGACGCGACCGGAATGTGAACTATAGCACAGTGTGCTTAAACGGTTTCTCGGTTTTATATATATATATATATAATATATATATATATAATATATATATATAATATATGCATATATATATATATATATATATATATACCTATACATACATACGTATATACATACATACACATACATGTTCTTTTTTATGATACGATTCCTAGAAGTCAAATAAAGAAGTATTGACCGTATCTTCTTATAAAGTATATAAATACGTATATATATATATATACATCAATATTAAAATTTGAAAATTTTTTCTCAAATATTTTCAAAAATTTTTTCTAACATTTGTTGTTTCTTTTAATTTCATAACTTTTTCTAAGTTACATAATTCATTAAAATTTGAGAACTTTTCTCAAATTAAAAAAAAAAAAAAAAAAGAAAAAAAAAGGAAAAGAATTTTTTTTAAAGAAAAATTCCTTAAAATTTACAATAATATATAGAATTATTTAAAATTTGTAGAAAAACTTTTAATGTAATATAATAGTTTTATTGATTTCACAAAAGTGCAACAACGATTTTATTAATTTTTTTTTCCTTTCATTTTCTTATTATTTCAAAATATATTAGGCAACGTTGAATGTATATTTATCGGTAAAAAGAAAAATATTCAAGAAAAATAATGCATTTTTCTTTAATCATTCTTTTCTTTTTTCCTTTTCTCCTATTTTAAGAGAAGCATTTAAATATTAATTTCACAAGTTTAAGGAGGAAGAAAAAAAGGAAGTGTCACTTTAGAGAACGTTAGATGCCTATATACGACATTTAAAAGTAACGAGAGAAAAGTAATGATGGGGGGAGGAAAAAGAAAAATTCGCAAGGGTCGTTGCTCTCTCTCCCTCTCTCCACCCTCTCTTTCTCTTTCTCTCTTATTCTTTCTTATCTTCTTTTTTTTTCTTCATCTTCTTATTCTTCAAGGACATACACGTCGTGTTTTCTGGTTTGGCAAATTAAATTTGCGTGGAGACACAAGAGGTTCTTCCCCCACTCCCATCCCTCTTCTTCTTTTTGTTTTACATTTCACAGTCTTTCTCTTACTTACTTACTTACTTACTTACTTACTTACTTACTTACGTACATACATACATAGTTACATACACATATGTACGTATATACGTATGTAGACTTAACGTAAGAAAATACATGGAAAAAAGAAAACTTATGGTTGTGTGCCAACGTCGTCATTTAAAGTTGGGACTACTCTTGAAAGATGTCGAAAGGTGTTGAATAAAGGGGGACGGTGTGTACAAAGAGGAAAGAGGGAAGTGGGTGGTAGTGGGGGGTGGTAATGAAAGGAAGTGGATAGGTAGACTGTCGTGAAACTCGTTTCAAAGGGCTCGTAATTACATTCAAATACTGGACCGACTTCTAAGTAGCAAGTTATCCACTGTCTAACGCAATTAAAACTTCCTTACGACGATCTCAGATCGTTTCAAATTCAACTATCACTATATAGGCACGATCCCTTACTACCGAGATCATTTTCAAATTGTGTAAACATCTTTTCTCTTATTTATATTTTAATTGTTAATCGTAAAACAGTTCGAAGAGTCCACAAAGAAAAAAGGAAAAAAAAAAAAAAAAAAAAAAAAAAAAAAAAAAAAAAATTAGACGATCGTATTTTTTTTCTTTTTTTTTTTTTTTTTTTTTTTTTTTTTTTTTTTCTTCTTCTTGGAATCATCGCAATGAATGAAACTTCCAAATGTGAAAAGATATTTATTGAATAATAGATAAAACAATATTCATGAGAATGTCGTAATAATTTCAAATAAATTTATTTCCCTTCGAAGAAATTCTATAAAGATATTATCGATCGACGAAACAATAAAAATTGTTATATTTCGTGTTTCCAAGGACGATAAAATAATGGATCCTACGTTTCTACGATATTCATCGGATCTATCGTCACGTTAATGCACAAAGAACACCCGCGTCGTTTGAGATTGGCTGCACCAACTACTACGGTCTTCGGATTTAATCGAAAGCCGAAATTGAAGCTTCGAGAGAAAGAGCAAGAGAGAAAGAAAGAAAGAAAGAGAGAGAGAGAGAACATACACCATTGGCATCACGCTGAGAGAGATATGAGTACCGATCGTTCGTGTGGCTTCTATCTTAAATTAAAGAAAAAAAAAAAAAAAAAAAAAAATGAAAAGAAAAGAAAAGGGAGAGAGGAAAGAAAAAAAAGAAAGAAAAGAGGACAAAGAACAAAAAGAAAAGAAAACGAAAGAAAAAAAATCTCCGAGATTTATTAATTTTATCGATAATTTTTTTTTTTTTTTTTTTTTTTTTTTTTTTTTAAGCAACGTATCGTTAAATTTATTTCAATGAAATAATTCGTATCTGACCAGAGATAAATATCACTTACTTAAGAATGAAAATCTAAAATGCATTAGATGTTACACAGTCGGTTGGGTAATTAGCTAATGGAAGAGACACCCTATCTGTATCAAAGCATTCTTTTAGCTAAAAAAAAAAGAAAAAAAAAAAAAGAAAAAAAGACGAAAAAAAAGAGGGAAAAAAAAAAAAAAAAAGATGGCCACCTTTGTTCCTAATCTCTAGAAACAGCTTTCGTTAAAAATTTAACAATTATATACAAAAGAATAATGAAAATTCTTTCCAATTTCAAATATCAGAAAAAAATTTTCATATATGTATGTATATATAGATACATATCTTTTATATAACATCACAAATTAAAATAAAATTAATTTTGAGGGTTGAATTTTGTGTTAAAAAAAAAAAAAAAAGAAAAAGAAAAAAAAAAGGAAAAAAAGCACGTCGGAATGTAGTACGAAGTAGAAATGATGTTTAGATTCATCCAATCTGAGAAATCGAAAAAGAAAAAAGAAAGAGAAAGAGAGAGAAAGAGATCGAAGTATATCTTTGTCTCTCCTTTAATCGTTAACGAAAGGAAAATGAAGACGAGGAAGACGAAGAAAAATAAGACGAAGAAAAATAAGACGAAGAAAAATAAGATGAAGAAAAATAAGATGAAGAAGAGGAGAAAAGGAGGAAGAGGACGAGGAGGAGGAGGAAGAGGAGGAAGAGGAGGAGGAGGAGGATCGAAAAGAGGATGCCATGAGTTCAGTAGAGGCTTTGGAGTCCTCGACAACAAGACGACGAGTGCTTGCTTTCGTTCTAGGATTGCAACGGAGCCTAATGAGGAAATACACTTTCGTGACGACGACTACTACGACGATGACGACGACGACAACTACTACTACGACTATGACGATGACGACGACGACGACGACGACGACGACGACGACGACGGCGACGACGTGACAAAAGGGAATGATACCTAGAAAATCCGTGGTGTCAGCAGAGACACAGTCAGACTCATTCCTCAAATGAGAACTCATCCCTCTCTTTCCTCTTTCGTCTCTAACGTCGCAAGAACCTTCCAAAAGGATATTCCTCGTAGGATATAGGAATGATTTTAATTATAGAATTCTTTTTTTCTTTTTTTCTTTTTCTCTTTTTTTCTTTTTTTGTCGACTTAGAATTTGCAATAATATCATCGATCCACCTCTACAAACGATTCCTTCGTACGTCGTTATATAAATACATTCTCAAAAGAATAAAATTTAATGGACTCGTCGAATTATTTCATTGGAACTTTTTCAATCTCACACATAAATGTTCTTAATTATGGAAAATAAAAGACAAATTTTTTATATGTAACTGAAGAGTTAGTTCAATTTCTTCGAAAGATCATATTTCAACGTAGTCCGTTTAATAATCTTTTGATATTAAACGAAAGTTAAGCGCATGAAATTTAATAT
>NC_062194.1:1520000-1535000 GCF_912470025.1 Vespa velutina
TGTGCATGTGTGCGTGTGTGTGTATTAAAATTAAAATTGCTTGAACATTTCAATTACTTTTTACTTTAAATTAATATATATATATATTGTAATATATAATATATATATATATATATATTATGATATATACATATATATCTATACTTAAATATATTATATATAAATATCATTCGATGTTTGATTATTTACATTTATTTATTTATTTATTCATTCATTCATTCATTCATACGTTTATTATTCAAATTCTTAAAATGAAACTTGAAAGATACTATCTAGCGTTAAATCGAAATATTGGTAAGGCGTCCTAAGAAGAAAAAAAAAATGAAAAAAAAAAAAAAAGAAAAAAAAATTCAAAAGATCAAACACATCTTTTCCATCGACGACGAAGTAACAAATCTAACGTTCATGCATATACTTGATATATATATATATATATATATATATATATATATATATATATATATATATATATATATATATATAATACATATCTATATACACATGTAACAAGAACTTCTCCGAGTCTTTCAACGTCTCCGTTCACCATCGGTATTTCGGTCACGTGGCTTTAGGGAGTAAAATCGGGCTGAGCGTGACGTCATGTCCTGAAATAGCTCGACGAGTTACACGGATAACTATGATATATGGGGTGATTCGCAGGACTCGTTAGATACAGTCAGACAGACAGAGAGAGAGAGAGAGAGAGAGAGAGAGAGAGAGAGAGAAAGAAAAATACATTATATTTATCATAATTATACCCATACATTTTTTAATATAACAATTTCAAAGTTTCGACGCATTTAATTTTTAATTTACCGGAGAAAAGAGGAAAGAGAGAGAGAGAGAGAAAAAAAAAGAAAAAAAAAAAAAGAAAAGAATAAATAAAAATCAAAATCGAAATGAAAAGTTTATTATTAAATATTACTTGAAAAAGTTGGAAAATGAAAGAAGTTTGAAATTATTTATTGCAAAATATACACATATGTAAATATATATATATATATATATATATATATATATATATATATATTTTTTTTTTATATACATTATATATAAAATTATATACAGGTATGAATATTATATATATATATATATATATAAGTTGTCCCAAAAGTTTCTTTCATTTTTATACACCGTCAGATAAAGCAGTAGGGTGCAAATAGAGAAAGAAACTTTTGGAACAACTTATAGATAAAGAAAGAAAGAGAGAAAGATAGAGAGAATATTTATGAGTCACCCTATATATAGCACACCCTTAAGAAGGAATCACGTACATCCACAAGGTCTATCTACATACATATATAAGGAGACTCTGAGGTATTTGACGGTCTGCATTGATTTCGTATCGCGTTCAACTGTAGAATTTTAAAACTTGAAGGGTCTCTCTCTCTCTCTCTCTTTCTTTTTCGGTATTATGCAGACAGACTTTAGAATAACGTTTTTGGCATCAAGTGTCAAGGGAAAAGAGAAAGACCATACTCTTGTACTACCATTTTATACCTCTAACTGCAACTGTAATTTCAGAGACAGGATCGTGTATCTTGAAACTCTACGTGACTCGAAAGGATATCTACGTAAGAAAAAGAAAGAAAGAGAGAGAGAGAGAGAGAAAGAGAGAGAGAGAGAGAGTATTATTTTCTTCGAGAAGGACTCTATTGCACACATCTTTAAAATAAGAACTCTAGTTCACTTTAAAACAACTTATTTTTGAAACCTTTTAACAAAGGCTACACTTACTCCTATATATATATATATATATTACTATACTATTATCCGGTCTACACTATACAAAACGTATTAGTCTTTTATTTCGTGAAAAGAAATAATTGAACGATTTTCTGATATTATTAAATTAATTATAAAATTGTCTCTAAAAAAGAAAAAATATAATAATAATAATAATAATAATAATAATAATAATAATAATAACTTTTAAAAATGACCCAAGTCGAAATATAAAGATGAAATTTCTTTAATATTTTATTTATGAGGATATATATTAAAAGTCAATAAAGAAAAAAAAAAAAATATATATATATATATATATATATATATATATATATAAATAAATAAAAAAGATTTTATTATTTCAATTTTAAAAATATATAATTTAATTTTTTCAATAATTTCAAAAAAAAAAAGAAAAAAAAATAGAAGATCACTAAAATGTATTATTATTAATTTTTTTCTTGTATGACTCTCCAAAAATAAAAGGAAAAAAAAAAAATAAGAAAAAAAAGAAAAAAAAATAGAAATGAAAAACAAAGAACCATTTAAATCTACAAAACAGAACTATAGATAAAATTAAATAAAGGAAGTTTATTCCCTAGGATGAAGACCGGTACGAAACCAATGGACCTTCAATCTTAAATAAATGCAAATATTATTCAAAGAAATTAATTCCATTTTAATCCTAGATTTCATTAACGAGGTGAATGTTTGTGAACAAAATGGGTAAAGTCTTGAAAACAGGTGTTAATATATATATATACATATATATCCTAATGCGCCATAGTTGCTTTATTTCAAGGGTTTTTGGAACGAGAACGAGCCTTTTACGAGCATGAAAATAATTTCATGGCCACTCTTCTCTCTCTCTCTCTCTCTCTCTCTCTCTTTCTTTCTTCGTCACTCTTGATTCTATCCCTCGGTGTGTATTTCGCCAGTATTTCTACAACTTAGAAGGTTTAAAAGCTTTTACGACAGCACCGTATCCCGATAAAAAACCCTCACCCCTTATATATATATATATATATATATATATATATATATATATATATATTTGTCTCTTTCACAAAACAGAAAGGCCAATTTAAAACGACCGGAGAAAATAAAAATGAATTGCGGTTATTAATATCAGATCGATATTTTTATACTTTAAATATATTTATACTCGAGTTTCGCCGATAACGTAACGTGTGTATGAACGTATTAGTAAAGAATTATTCGTTTAAAAGAATAAAAAAAAAATAAAAAAAATAAAAAAACAAAGAGAAAAATATTACAATAGAAATTTTATCGACGTAACTATATTAAACTGTAAGTATAGATATAAATTCTATTTAATATATATATATATATATATTAATTCTGTAGTGCGTATTAATTAACGATTAATTTCTCTGAAGAGAGAAAAAGAGAGAGAAAGAAAGAAAAGAAAAAAAAAAAAAAGAAAAAGAATGAAACAAAACTTTTAAAAATACAGACGTACGAGAGGCGCGTGTGATTTTAAAGTTACGTGCCATTATACGGATTGGTCAAAAGCAATAAAATAACATCTAACGCTTATTCTATCATTTTTACTAACGAAAATATTACGATAAAATTTTCACCCTCGTAACTTTTATTGAATAAACATTAACCTCGAAGTGTATCATGTCTATTAACAAATTAACTTTGTCTCTTTGGAAAAAAAATATAAATGAAATAATGTTTCAAAAAAACAAAAAGAAAAAAAAATTGAAACATTAGAGAGTTTACGATTATATGACTGTACTTTCGCGTTGTTTGCGAAAGTTAAAAACGGAATGAAATAAAATTTGAGAAAAATGAAGAAAAAAAAGAAAAAAAAAAAAAAAAAGAAAAAAAGGAAAAGAAAATTGAAATAAAATAAAAAAATGATTCATCCGTAAAATTTCTAAAAGCCATTTACGATGGGACGAAAGTATTATGTTATAGATAAAGAAACGAGAAAATATAATACATAAATTATAAAAAAAGAAAAAAAAAAAAAAAAGAAAGAAAAAGAATGTATCATCCCGAATAATTATTAAATCATTTTAAATCGACTTATTCTTAATCGGACATTAATAATTCCAAGATAATAAACAATTTCCATGGGATTAAAGTTCATACAAGGGCGATTTTCTGGTTGGAATGAAAATTAAAAAATGAAAGACTAATAATAATTATAATAATAATAATAATAATAATAATAATAATAATAATAATAATAATAATAATAATAATAATAATATCGCCAAGTTATGTCCCGACTAAGTGCAAGCGGTCGACTCTACTTCCTTTGTCTCGCGACGGGATGCCGAGGGTTTCAATTATGAACTAATTACTGCTTGGGTACAGGTTTCGGTAAATATGGAAGGGTGAAGAGGAGACGGGGGTGGGACAGGAAGGGTGGGGAGGAGATGGGGGGATAATTACCGTGTGGGTGGCGACATCTGCCAAGCGTGTTCCGTTCACGTTTACGGTAATTCAACGACGCGTGTGTCTAGCCTGTCGACGACGTGCCGTGTGTGCACTAACGTGGTGTCCACAGAACAAGAGAGAGAGAGAAACAGAGAGAGATAGAGAGAGAGAGAGAGAGAGAGATAGAGAGAGAGAGAGAGAGAAGAGGGGGATGAAAAGGGGTATGTTTTAGAGTGACTTGAAGGTATATACTATGTCGGTGTCATGAACGTAACGAACCCTTTTCTCGATTCTCCTCTCGTCCCTTTGTAGTCATTTAAGGAACAACGACATTGTTACCTTAATCTCAAATATAACTGATAAGCTTTTCTTAGATTGTTAAGTTGATTTATATATATAAGCAAAGGCTACGGAAATTTGCAATCAATTAAAATGTTTCTATATCTGAAGATCTATCTTACGAGGAGAGATCAAACATTTTTGTTTTTAATTATAATTTTCGATTCTTTATCATTTCATTCTTTATGATTTTTTTTTTTTTTTTTTTTTTTTTTCTTTATCGATAGAGACTGTAGATAACGTGTAAAAAGAATTACCAAAAGTATGTTTAATAAAGAAAAAAAAAAAAAAAAAAAAAAAAAAAAAAAAACAGAAAGAACTTTTTGATAGATCTAATAGATACAAATATTATATCATATAAAAATCCATTGAACATTATCATTGAGAGAACAGTTTCATTTCGTACGTATATATAGATATTTTGTCGAATTTATGATAAAAAGTGAAAGAAGAGAAAAACAGAAAAGAGGAAAGAAAAGTCAAATAAAAACAAATAATCTCGTTCAATCCGCAATAAAAAAAAAAAGAAAAAAAAAAAAAAAAAAAAAAAAAAAAAAAGAAAAAAAGAAGATCGTTCGAATAACGAGCTCGATTTGATACTTTTTATTCCTTTTTCCTTTCCTTTTTTCTTTTTTCTTTTTGTTTAATACATTGTTCCCCATTATGTAGGAGGGTAAACGCGCCGGAACAAGAGCCTACGATTTTCATCGAGTGAAACGTGGCTTTCCAAATTTTTTCCGGCGGGAGAACGTGAGCGAACGGAATTCGTAAGCGTACATGAATGATATTAAAAAAGGAAGGAAAAAGAGAGAGAGAGAGAGAGAGAGAGAGAGAGAAAGAGACAGACAGAGGCAGATAGACAGACAGACAGACAGACGGAGAGAGAATGAGTGACAAAGATAGACAGATAGAAATAAGAGAAGAAGCGAGAGAACGAGAGATATATATATAAAAAAAAAAGGAAAAAAGAAAAAAGAAAAAGAAAAAAAGAGAAAGAAAACGCGAGAAACGGGAAGCACCCCTAGTGGTATTTTCCAACCGAGCGCTCTTCGCATATATCGTCGAAACGACGATGTTTGCTCATACTGATTCCAGTCGTGGCTTTAGCAAACGTGGAGAGTGCAAGAGAAAGGGACATAGAGAGAGAGAGAGAGAGAGAGAGAGAGAGAGAAATAGAGAGAGAGGGAGAGGGACACGAAAAAAAAAAAAAAAAGAAACAGGAGAAAATTTTTGTCGCAGTTGAATTTCGCTCGTCGTGTCCAGGATCAACGAAACGGATTTACATGTGAAAATTGAGAAAGGTTGAATCTTCCCGGTGAAAGTCATATTTTCTTCTTTTTTTACCCTTCTTTTTTTTATTTTTTTCTTCATTTCCTTTTTATTTCCACACACACACACACACACACACACCACCACCTACCCCTGGCTCCCGCCCATCACTCCATCGTCACACTTTCGTAATAACTTACATACATAAAAATTCTACCACGTAAAAAATATTTCTTTATGTAGAGAGAAAGAGAGAGAGAGAGACAAAGAGAGGGGAGGAGAGAAAAATAAAAAAAGAAAACAAGAGAAATCGATGTAGATTTTTAGAGAGAAAAAAAAAAAAAAGAAAAAAAAGAAATAAGAAAGAGAAAAACACAAAACCTACGATATATTTATTTTCAATAACTAGATTTGAATATTCAATATGACGATAAAAATTCAAGAAGTCAGTTAAAAGAAAAAAAAAGAAAAAAAAAGGAAAAGAAAGAAATGAAAACAAAAGAAAAAAAAAAAGAATTTCTTTCCTACGGTGTCCTAACGTTTAAAGCAGAAGAAAACAAGTTCCGGGTTATATAAAAAAGAAAAAGGAAAAAAAATAATAGTCAAGCTACATCGATGGTAACAAATGTAAGGTTGAAAGGTTATCGGCTACCACCATCACCTCCATCCACTTCTCCACTTTTCTCTCTCTCTCTCTCTCTTCCTCTTTCTTTTTTCAGTCTCTTTTTATTTCCCTTTCGCGAATTTTACAACAAATTTTTTTGCCACTCGGCGAGGCGTAAAGTCAATATTTTCGTGGGCAAACTGCAAGCGAAAGGGATGGAAAAGGGATGGAAAGAGATGTTCGAGAGAATCTACCGAGAGAAAGTTTATGTAGTATTAGAATAACATATCGTACAGAGAGAGAGAGAGAGAGAGAGAGAGAGAGAGAGAGAGTGTATGTGTGAGAAAAAGAGAGAGCAAGACGTTCGATGGCGTAACCCATGAGAACGGGGTGAGTATCTGAAGTAAAGTGAAGTGAAGTGGGTAGACAGAGAAAGAGAGAGAGAGAGAGAGAGAGAGAGAAAGAGAGAGGGTGGAGGGGGAGGTGATAGAAGGTTGTGTGGGATGGATGGAGAGAACGATCGGATCTTCTTGGAAAATTTCATTATTCTTCGCTTGATGGAAAAAGTTTTCCCGTACGTTCTGCCGTACCAAAACCACGAAAATAAGGGATCGAAGGAATAAAAAGAAAAGGAGAAAAGGGCTGATGAACGATCGAATTAATAACACGATGAAACTCATATTTTTTAAAACGTGTTTGTTCGTATTAATTGATATTAATTTATCTATCGACGTTTTATAATGACTACTCAAAAAGAAAAAAAAAAAAAACAGCAAGAGAGAAAATTAAAAATTAACGTAATAACGTGAACAAACAGACGTGTCTATATATATATATATATGTTTTTTTTTTTTTCATTTTACTCGATACACAAAAAGCTTAATTACTACCCCATGTGGCTTTTGTATACACGTGGGTATAAAAAATAATCATGTCGATTGAAATGATAATGAATATTTATAAAAGCACCAGAATCAACGTTTATTTGTAGTAAGAATATTATTATATTTAACGTTCGAGCAGGATAATAATCAATTTATATGCATCAAACACACTGCCTTGAAGATTTTTAACTACCCTCCACCCCTAAGTAATAAAGTATATTACGTATATATATATATATATATATATATATATATATATATATATATATATAAAATAAACTGGTAGGACCGTACAAATTTGCCCTTCTAACGTCTACCATCGTCTTCTAAGCTCCACCGTCGAGCAAACACTTCGATCAATCCCGGTGGAATCCTTAGAACACACTTTGGAAGACGAACATGCTCGATCCAAAGTCAGGGATGCACAAATGGAAGGAGGAATAAAACCAAAAGGATATAGGCCCTTCCTTCCTTCCTTCCTTCCTTCCTTCCTTCCTTCCTTCCTTCCTTCATTCGTTCATTCCTTTCCCATAAATGTCCTTGTAACTTTAATTCTCTAATTTATGTTAATTACTTCGAGATCATATCTAACCTTCATTTCAACTCAACTTAAATATTAATTTCAACTAACATTTAATTAATCGATTTATTATTATTTTGAATAAGATATTGAATCTAAAATAATATATTTAACTCTATATAACTTTAAAATCTAAATACTTAAATATATGTGTGTGTTAGTGTACGTTTGTGTTTATGTTTGTATCTTATAAATCTTATTTTATCATTATAAAATTATTGATCAGTTCGCGTAAACGAAGTTTATCATGTTTTTTTTTTCTTTTTTTTTTTTTTTTTTTTTTTTTCTTTAAATCTAAGTTATACTTAATACGATACAATAATGTTTATTATTGTATGTACGATAGGTGTTCAAAATATGACGTCACAAATTTTTATCTTGATTCTTAGACGAGAATTATCTGATATCAATGGAAAAATATTACGGTATATTTATTGTCCTTTTATTTCTTATTTAATACAAGATTTCTAAATTGCAACAAATTCTACGTAAAAAAAAAAAAAAATAAATAAAAAAAATAAAAAAGATAAGAAATGAACCTAACTTCTCTCTGAAATATTTTCTCATCCCGAGTCAGAAAAAAGTATCAAAAGTGTGTTAAAAAATTTTATGAAAAAAAAAAAAAAAATAAAGAAAGAAAGAAAGAAAGAAAGGAAAGATTTCAAGAAGTTCAGAAAAATTTTTATAATGCGCTTAAAAAGAGAAAGAGAAAGAGAGAGAAAGAGAGAATGAGAGAGAGAGAGAGAGAGAGAAAGAGAGAGAGAGAGAAAAGAACTGAATTAATTATGAATCAACTGTGAGACTGAAAGATCAGAAACATACAAACAACCAAAAAACATACACCTATCTACTATATATATATATATATGCATGTATGTATGTATTTATGTATCATATGTATGTATGTACGTATAGTAGAGTCTCTCCTGTTCATCTTTACGATCGTTTATGGTCGGTCACTCGGGGCTCCTGACTTCAATTACGGACACTAGCCAATTGGAAAATGGCTCCAGCGTTGTGCCAGTCACCTCGTGCACGCGAACTTCCAACCCCCTTCATATGTATGTATAGAAAGGGAGAGAGAGAGAGAGAGAGAGAGAGAAAGAGAGAGGGAGGAGGGAGAATAGAAGATAGCAAGAGGGTCGCTCGACAAACGAGGTATGTTTATGATGCTGCTTAATTAGAAACCGTTCCTCGGCCGACTGACACGCGTCACTTTTATTTCGGACATCCTAATATACTCATTGATCTTCGTTATTGTCAATTACAAACGTCTTTTCTACTTGATTCATAAATAAAAGTGGGAAAAGGAAAAAAATTTTAATATACCAATCAACGTATGAAATAATAATGATTAAAAAAAGAAAATGAAAAAAGGAATAAATGGTAATCAAATTTATTTCACCATTCGATATCTATCTCAGAAATTGTAGTTCTTTTTTTCTTTTTTTTTTCTTTTTTCGTATCATTTAATTATCCTAAATCATTTAATTAAATGATAATGTAGTTATCGATTTATCAAATAAATAAAAATCAAAAGAAAATTAAAACTTGTAATCGTTTGCATCTATTTCTAAAGTCATAGTTATCTTTTAATTAAATTCTAATTCTAATAATATGAGATCCTATTCACGTGAAAATCATTCATAATTAAAAAATAATATAGTAATGAAATATCAAAGGGGAAATTAACTAAATAAATTTATCAACGTATCTATTTCAAAAATTTTACTGTCACTTACAAATTAAATTCTAATACTAATTAAACGAAATCTTAATTCATACACAAATCATTTATAATTAAAAAAAATAACATAGCAATCAACGTAATTCTCTGACTGTATCTACTCGCAAAAATTATAATCCTTTAACTATTTCTAAATTAATTTCTAATTCTAAGTATACGTAATCATATACGTTTGGAAATTAAAAAATAAATATAATAAACAACGTATAAAATAATAAATGAATAAGGAGAAAAAAAAAAGTTAACTAAATTTCACTTCGTATCTATTTCAACGTAAATTTTAACATTATCAATTAAAATCTTATTCTAATTCTAAATCTACAAAATTCTATTTATGTAGAAAACAAAATGAGAGACAGACAGAGATGATAATATATAAACAGAGTATAGATGATAAATTATTAAATTTGTATATCGATAGAACCATACTTTCGCAAAATTTTCAGATTAACTTTTCCTAATATTGATATCGCAGAGATTAAAGAGAAAGCCGATATCGTTTATTAGGCCCAAAAGTAGAAAGTTTATCGTGTAAACGTATATAAAAACCTGATATACGAAATACTAATTAAATACCTATCATAATCATGATACATCAATCGTTTCGATAACGTCACATTAATGCGGATCGAATAACGATCGAGATGTGAGAGGAAAGTAGAGCATGATCGAACACCCGACGATCAAACGAGTATTAAATCTCTCTCTCTTTCTCTCTCTCTCTCTCTCTCTCTCTCTGTGTGTGTCTGATCCACCCTTCCCACGCATCCCTCATTTTTGTAACAAAACGGGAGACAAAAAAGGAAAACTCGTCGACCGATCCGTGTATTTTAACGCGTTAGATCGATACATCGAACGGTGAAATGACGAAAGCGAAGGGTGAATATGTTATTCTCTGTCTCTCTCTCTCTCTCTCTCTCTCTCTCTGTCTGTCTGTCTGTCTGTCTGTCTATCTCTCTCACCCTCTGTCTTTTTTTCGCGAATACTTCGAGCGTAAAATATAAACATCGAACGTATCAACATTTCTCCGATCGGTAAAAGATTACCAATTAGAGTTGAGGCGAAAAAAAAAAAAAAAAAAAAAAAAAAAAAAAAGAAAGAAAAAAAAAATAGAAAAAAAATCGTGCTCATCGTTTGAAAATATTTTTTACCGAACGAAGATAAAAATAAAACGAACGAAGGAAAAAAAAAACAAGGAATATAGTGAATTATAAAATAGAATAAAATTTATATCCTCTCTCTCTCTCTCTCTCTCTCTCTCTCTCTTCTTTTATTTTCTTCTCGAGAAAAAAGAAAAAAAAAAGGAAAAGATTGAGTCTCATCTTTTTCTTCTTTTCTTTTTTTTTCTTTTTCTTTTTCGACTCACAGAACTGGTGCGTTTAAAAAAGAAGAATAGAATCTCTTAAAGAGTCCGACGAAGTAACTTGCAGATTTTTTTTACATCGAAACCATCAATCAAAGGAGAATAAAGTAGCATAGACGGGAGGAGGGATGTATACGGGTGGTGAGTAAATCGAGCACTCGTGATAACAATACGTTATCAATCTCGCTAATGTCCCGAGAAGAACTCCCTTGCGTCTTATTATCATAAAATCGAACACGAATCGTTAATGTTTTACCGACATCACTACCACGCGGCTGATATACTGACGAAAAAGAAAACGAAAAAAAAAAAAAAACGAATAAGAAGAAAAAAAGCGAAAATTAAAAATTACAAAAAAGAGAGAGAGAGAGAGAGAGAGAGAGAGAGGGAAAAAAAGGAAAAAAAAAGTAGAAATTACAACTAACGATGAAGGAAAACGATCGGAAAAGAGGACGAAAGAGAGATAGCGCGCAACAACAATAGTGTCTGGCAATGAGCTAGGCATACGTAAAAAAAAAAAAAAAAAGAAAAGAAAAAAACAAACAAAACAAAAACTAGAAAAAAAAAAAGAAAAATACAAGAAAAAAAAAGAAGCAGCAACTCAGCCGACATCCGTGGATTTGAAAGAGAGAGAGAGAGAGAGAGAGGGAAAGTTGAAAATGAAAGCCGAATGAGTATCGGCTGGAGGTGGTGCCGTCGAAATAGCCTAGGGCCAAAAAGAAAGAGAGAGAGAGAGAGAGAGAGAGAGAGAGAGAGAGAGAGAGAGAGAGAGAAAAAGCGATCCCTTCCGTTAGACGTTAGAGTAATGAAAAAGAAAAAAGTATGAAGGAAAGAGAAGATAGAAAAAGAGAGAGAGAGAGTGATACGTCGCGCCAGTTAATACGAAAACCTATCGTGAACAACAACAAGCAAACAAAGAAGGAAACAAAAAAAAGGGATGGGTGACGGAGGATAGAAGGAGGTGAAGGGGGTAGAAAAAAAGAGAGAGGAAGGATGGTTACGAGCGAGCATTAATCGCGAGTGCAATCGATGTCCGTGTGATCGCTTTAATCTTCGTCTCCTTTCTCCTCTATCTATCTATCTCTATCTATCTATCTATCTATCTCTTTCTCACTCGAACATCATCCTGTGATTCCCTCGATAGAACGTGATACGAATACAAATTTTCTATATATGTATGTATGTACGTATGTATGTATGTATGTATGTATGCATGTATGTATGTATGTATGTATGTATGTATGTATGTATGTATATATGTATATGTTCTTGACATGCACACACCTATCTATATCCACCCACCAACCCTCCTCGCCATGCTAATACCACTACTACCACCATCAACATCGTTCTGAACGTAATCAAAAACTCGAGACAACATATTGACAGGCGTCATCGGATGATCATTATACCCTAGCATATTCTCTCTCTCTCTCTCTCTCTCTCTGTCTCTCTCTTTCTCTCTCTCTCTCACTCCTTCGTATCAATTCGAGTCAACAGTCGAATCCTGATACCAGACACCGAGAATAGAACACATATCAGAGAGAGAGAGAGAGAGAGAGAGAGAGAAAGAGAAAGAGAGAGAAGGGGATGAAAGTGAAGGGCGTAGATACAGGATTAAGGATAAGGAAGGAGAATATATATACCTACGGGATCGTGCTAGTTACATTAGAGATATCCTTAGGCTATAATCAATGATATATACAGTAATATCTAACAATTTTCACGATTATAGGATTTAATCATCCATAACGTGTCTATCACGTATCCACTATTTGATTAGACAATGTCGAAGGATTATATCTGGGCCGAGGCTTTGTTAGATTAGAAAGAATTTTCTGAAATGATTCAAGTTAAAGTCGTGAATTTACGAATGAACGAACATTCACTTGGTTACTTTTCGTTGGTTCTATGTATTTAAAATAATGTAGGAAATTGATTGAACGTACGATTCGATTTTTAATTAGGAAAATTAATTGAATGATATTATTACGAATAAAAGTTTTATCAATGGTCCTGATAGAAATGATCTCGCATATGGTTATATATATATATATATATATATATATATATATATATATATATAGATGTCTGTTCTACTATATACCATTTACATTCTACCTCTCCTGTCTACCCCTATCGCTCTCGCTTTCGCTATCTCTCTCTCTCTCTCTCTCTTCCTCTCCCTCTCTCTCTCTCTTCCTCTCCCTCTCTCTCTTTCTTTCTTCCTTTTCATACGTTTCCAATCGATCTCTCGTCTCTCTTTACAGAACGGACAAGCCGTCATGGATTATGCGGAGTTGGACGAGACGGAAACGTGTCGTCTGTTTCCGTTTTCTCGTCGCGACCGGGACTTTTTCAAAGTGAAAAGAAGCGAATGATTTTACCATCCGATACTTTCGAGAACACTTATACGTGAACGAGATTTGTCCGTAGACATTGTGAAATCTATTTTCACGTTTCGTTACCGCGTATCGAAATTTTTTAACAATGGAATTTGCAAAATATCTTTTTCGTCGATACTTACGAAAAATGATCGTTGAAATTTTTCTTATTGAAAATGGGAGAAAAGAAAGTATTGAGAGTTCTTAATTTTATTAAAAAAAAAAAAAATAAATAAATAAATTAATTAATTAATTAATTAATTAATTTAATTAAATATAACAATGACTCGAATGTGTAATAAATAATACCTCCCTTCTCGTTTGCTTTCTTTATATAGTGTGTACAAAAAAAAAAAAAAAAAAAAAAAAAAAAAAAAAAAAAAAAAAAAAAAAAAGTAAATATAATGACGCGAACGTTTAACAATGCAAAAAATATTATACCATAATTTCTTTTTAACTCGCTTCGATTAATTACAATAAATAATATGTTTAAATTATATCGAATATTATAAATGAGAAATAAGCAGAGCTTCCTATTTCTTCGTAACTTGCTAAGTTAAGGGAAGAAATCGCGGGCGTTTCGCGTGTTTCGAGTGTGCTCAAAGTGGAGAACGGTTCAAAGGTTAACCGAAGGTGGTTGTAAGAGGTTTGCGGGCTAAGGGGGAAAAAAAGTTTTCCCTAAACTTCGTGATCCGTGAAAAGCAGCGATTAAGCGATTTATAAGTGCAACTAACAGCATATACACGTACACAAATACATATACATACATATATATATATATACACATACATAAATACGCACGTCGTCCACTTAGAGACATAAGGTATGTAACTATAGATACATAAACAGAGACTCGGGGCGCATTTCTCTTGTATTTTTCGTTTCAGCCCTTCAGACGTTACTCCTTCCCATTCCTTTATTACCATTCCCTACCTATTTTCTCCTCGTCTAAAATTTTCGTTCGCCTGAAAATGCCAGCTAAATTTCTTTTTTTCCGGTGGGTACCTCTTATAAAAAGATCGTACATACGAGGTAAAATATTTTTAATATCGTTTTTAAGAAATATTCTCTCCGAAAGAAAAAATAAATATGTGTACACACACACATATATATATATATATATATATTTTTTTTTTTAGTTTTATCCATTTACCGGAAGTAACGCTCGAATAAATCTCAATAAATTCTATAGAGCCCTTTTAACGGTGCTTATACTCCTTATGAAAAGATCGCATCTACAAAGTAAATTATTTTAAATATTTCTACGCAAGAAATATTTCTACGAAAAGGAAAAAGAGAAAAAGAGAAAAAAAATCTATTTGTAGTATACTTTCGGGGGAAAAAAAAAGGAAAAAAAAAAAAAAAAAAAAAAGAAAACTTCTCGTTTTATCAGTTTACCGGAAGTAACGCTCCAACAAATCTTTTTAAATTCTATAGAAACCTTTCTATAGAAATCGAAACGTACTCCTTATGAAATGGTAACAGGTATAAAATAAATTACTTTTACAATTCTTCTTCAAGAAATGTTTCTTCGAAAAAAAAGAGAAAGAAAAAGAAAGAAAAGAAAAAAGAAAGGGAAAAGAGAAAAAGATGTATTTATATAACACTTAAAAAAAATAAAAAAAAAAGAAAAAAAAATCTTTCGTTTTATCTCATTTACCGGAAGTCGTAACGCTCGAACAAA
>NC_062194.1:1537500-1542500 GCF_912470025.1 Vespa velutina
CATTTCTCTACCTTTTTCTTTACTTATATTTTCATCCCTCTCTCTCTCTCTCTCCCTCTCTCTCTCTCTCGTTCAAACCTTACGGAATTCTATCTTTGTCGCATATCAGAAACTCTCGAAACAGGATGGCGGACAACAATCCGTTGGGGAAAAGCTGGAGGAACTCCAAGTCGAACTGTAATACGAATAAGTACGACGTACGTGAAGGGTGATTTGTGGGGGTGGGGTGGGGTGAGAGTGAGTTGGAAAAGAGGGAGTAAAAGAGGAATAGCGGAAAGGATGGGGTAGAGAGAGAGAGAGAGAGAGAGAGGGAGATTTGGGGAGGTTAAAAGGGGGATGGAAGATTCGACGAATCTCTCGAAGTTCCAGTGGACGAACTTTCCGCACTGCGGGGTCTTGAAACTGGCGTACGAAGATGATGACGAAGTTGATAATCAAAGATGAGAAAGAAGAAGAAAAAAAAAAAAAGAAGAAGATGAAGGATAAACGAAAAAGAAAAAAAGGGAGAGAGAGAGAAAAAAAAAGAGGGAAAATATGACACTCCGTTGTTTGCGTTTCTGATTGACTCTCGCTACGCTTCGCTTTTCCCAAATATCTTTTTCCTCTCTTTCATTATTTACTATCTCTCTCTCTCTCTCTCTCTCTCTCTCTCTCTCTCTCTCTCTCTCTCTCTCTCTCTCTCTCTCTCTCAGCCTTTTATCTTTCCTCTTTTCATCCTCCAAATTCCCCAAGATCCGATTTTCGGTCTTTCATTTATCGACTATAATCGCGTAATTATTTATCTTGACTCACGGTTTTATTTCTATCCCTTATTTAAAGGGTCGTAAGGACGGATCGTAGATCACCTCGGCGTTTGCGATAACGCCATTGATCGTTGCTTTTTATTATCGAAGGAAGATTTCATACTTAAAAGATCTCACACTTTTTTCCTTTTTTTTTTCTCCTTTTTTTCTTCTTTTCTTTTTTACACCCCTCTTTGAATTGTTTCCCACCTTTTATGCGATAACGTTGTCCGACGAGAAAAATATTTTGAAAGAAAAAAAAGAAAAAAAAAAAAAAAAAAGAAAAAACAAAAAAAAAGGGAAAAACAATCAAGACACAATCATCAGTTCATTGGTTAATGAATAATTTAATTCTAATGGGGATAAGAATTATATCGATGATCTTATTAAAACAGAGGCGTTAAAAATACAAAAAGAGTTAGATCCTCCTTCAGTTTCATTTATAATAATTTCATTAGGAAATTCTCGGTCAAAGTTTTCGAAAATTCGGTTTAATAAAGCCTTCCGGTTGGTCGCTCTAAAAATTCGCTTGAAAACGAAATTAAAGAAAGTAAAAAGAGGGATAGCTAAGAGCAAAGGATAGAGAGAGAGAGAGAGAGAGAGAGAGAGAGAGAGAAAAAAAGATAGAGAGAGACAGAGAGAGAGAGAGAGGGAGACATGTACAAAGGAACGCAAAGGGACTAAAGGGGATGGGGTAACTGGCATTCCCGAAATGCAAGGGGCCCACTCTCGTAGTAGCTAAAATGTGAATTTATGTGTACATGTATGTATGTATATATATGTATACGTTTATGTGTACGTGAGTACGAGGGTTCAACATTCTACGAGTGTATCTTTCCAACGTTCTATATATTTTCCCGCCTTCCATTCACCTTTCTTTCTTTTTCTTCCTCTTCTTTTTTTATTCCTCTTTCACTTTCGAAAAACCCTAAACTTGAACGCTCGACTGGTAAACCGATTTTACAGGGGGTTGATCTAATAGTTCAGTATCTCTTACAAAAAGAAATAATCTTTTTGTTCGTACGACATCCGAGAATTATAAAATTATTTATTTACGTTGGATCGACAATAACAAACAAAAAAAAAAAAAAAAAACAAGAAGAAAAGAAAAGAAAAAACGAAGAAAATTGTAATATGAAATAAGGATAAAAAAATTAATAAATTTTTTTCGGGAAAATTGAAAAGAAAAAAATAGAATAGGGGAAAAAAAATAGTAAAACAAATGCCGAACGTAAATAAATTTTTTTTTTACATTTATATATATATATATATATATATATATATATATTTTATATAATAATATTAAGAAAAATAAATAAAAATAATAGAAATATCGGGTCGAAGAGAAAATATTTATATTTCCTTTTTGAATCCACTCTATATACATATATATACATATATATAAAATACATATATATATATATATATATATATATATATATATATATATATAAAGTACCGTCTGATACAAGCAGAGACCTCTACTACTTACTACTACTACGAAGATCACCATCCATCCCATCCAGACGGTCCACGTTCTGTCTACCACCACACTAATAGCAATTCTCGTATTCCCAGAGCGTGTTCGTTTGGCCGGTCTACCGCCAAAAACACAACGCTTACTATACTGACATATATTATTCAGGGTTGTATGGGGACGGTTATTTTACGGCGTTTAACTTCATGCTTACGAGCGTAACATAAATTTATGTATGTACTTTTAAAATAAAACAAACGAAATGAAAAAAATTCGATAATTGAAATTTTATTCAGTCGCAATTATTTAAAGGATAATATAAAAAGCTTGTTTGTTCATTCAATTTTTTCTTTCCTTTTTTTTTTTTTCTTTTTCTTTTCTTTTTCTTTTTCTACTACTTCTTTCTTTTCTCTGTGGGGGGGAAAAAAAAAAGAAGAAGAAAAAAAAAAAGAAAAGAAATTTATTTCGATGTGAATTGGTCGAAGATTTTTCTTTTTCTTTTGTAAAAAAAAAAAAAAAAAAAAAAAAAAATGAAGAGTTTAAATTTTATTAAGCGAGAACGTTATCTCGTTAAAAACTCTTATAAAATAATTTCTTGCACGTTGATTAACGATTGATTAAATACGAGAGAATTTATGTATATATATATAAAAAATATAAATAATAAAATAGATAATTCAGTTTAAGCTCGAAGAAAAACATAATAGATTTATTACACATTGATTGCGTGAATGATTTTTTATATATAAAATAAAATAAAAAAGAAAAAAAAAAAAAAGAAAAAAAAATCTATTTAATCTCAAATAAAACTCGCGCGATCTCTTAGATGCTAGTGTTATCTTATTAAAAATATCGTAAATTTATTGCACCTTTGTTGTCAATCGATTGCGTGTCAGTAGATCTTTTCTTTTTATATATATAAAAAAAAAAAAAAAAATATATAAATAAGATAAATCAATTTTAAAATCTTAATTAAAAGAAAAGAATCTTCGTAAAGCGTATGGTTGTCTTATTAAAAATTTGTAAATTTATTATATCCTTTCTTTCTTTCTTTCTTTCTTTCTTTTTTTCTTTCCTTCTTCCTTTCTTTCCTTTTACGAATTCATTCGCCTCGCTGGGAGAATACTGTTTGTCATTTATATGAAGTCTATTCTCACGAACGATAAAAGTATCACGACATAATATTATCGTCGAATTTTTTGAAATATTATCATCACCATATAACAATCTCGCTTATACGCTATATAACCATGACTTTTTCTACGTGAATCATATCTCCTTTCTTTTATTTATTTCGCATATTTATACACTGCCATATTGAAAGCATGCACTTTACAAAAAGAATAAGAAGAAGAAGAAGAAGAAGATGATGAGGATGAAGAAACGTAAAAAAAAAAAAAAAAAAAAAAAAAAAAAAAAAAAAAAAAAACTGATCTGATTTCAACTATGACTGAACACAATAAATGCTATTTGGACGAACGTAAAGCTCGAAAAAAAAGAGAAGATAAAATTAAGTTAGAATTAAGCTGATTAAAACTTGCTTTGTACCACCCTCTCCTACTCTCTTCCCTCCACCACCATTCCCATCCCCCTCCTCGCCTCCCTCTCTCCCATCATCCCCACGCGCTTCTCTCTTCAACGATATAAATCATTTAAGCTTAATACAGATCGACGATCTTAATATGAATTAGACATAGTATTAGATAACGGAATAAAAAAAAAATGTTTCATTTTCACAATCTTTTTGAATAATATGTAATATTATAAAAAAAAATATATATATATATATATATATATATATATATATATATAAATCATTATTAAAGAAATCTACGAACAAATGCATGGTATGTATGAACGGTTTGTAAAACAATCGGAAATAGAAATGAATGAAAAAATGAAAGAACGTGTCAGCGAAAGTCTTTAAAGAAAAAAAAAAAAAAATAATAATAATAATAATAATAATAATAATAATTCATATCGAAGAAAATGAAATTGAGGGGGATAAAAAACGTGGAATAAAAAATAAAAAATAAAAAAAAAAAAAAAAGGAAAATAAAGGGAAAAGAGAAAAGAGAAGAAAGTTGATTGAAGAAAAAAAGGAAAACGACATTAAAAAGCGTAGGAGGATGAGAGACGGTGAGCGAGGAAGGGGAGTGGGCGAGGGAGGAGGGAAAGGTGCAAAAAAAAAAAAAAGAAAGAGAAGAAAAGGTAAAGAAAGAAGAAATACAAGAAGAAATCCTTTTGGTAAACTTTCTTTTACGATCGATAATTCCGAGGAGAACAGGGATGTAACTGAGTACCACCCCCTCTATACGATACCTACAATCTTCGTTCTAGTTGCTGCAAGCAATTAAAGCTTCATTATATTATGCAGCGTTGGAGAGACCACTCGACCCACAAATATACGATCAAAAAAAGAATCTATTAATGTGTATAGTCCATGCATATACTTTTAATAAATTTTTCTTTTATTTGTCAGGATATCTCAAAAAAATTTCATATATAAATAAATTAAGAAATAAATAAATAAATAAATAAATAAATAAATTTAATCGTACGCTTCGTATAATTAATAGAAGAATATTTTCCAAAGAAAAATTATTATCATTCAATTTAACGTGGATCATTAAATTTATTTTAATATTAGCCTGAAAAACGTCACGTAAATGAATACGATAACTTTATCGTATGTTCGATGTGATTAATGAAAAAATGAAAAATAAAAAAAAAAGAAAATG
>NC_062194.1:1545000-1555000 GCF_912470025.1 Vespa velutina
CATCAATTAAAATCAATCCACGTGTTTTTCATAGGACACATTTATCTAACTACGCAAATTCTTTCTAAATACTTAACGTTCCATTAAACGTGTCACGAATTAAAAAGAAAATTACATTTCTTACGAATTATAATCCCATCGTAATTATTCTAATAACGAACGAATGATCTCTCTCTTTGTCTCTCTGAATATAATAATTAATCAGATATACTTTCGATATATCTCTACAAAATATAATGAAAGATATATAGATATATTGTATAATAAAATATAAAATAAAAATTTCAATTAGAAACTATCTATCTGTCTCTATTATTCTCACGATCGGATTTTCTCTATCTCTCTCTCCCTCTCTCTCTCTCTCTCTCTCTCTCTCTCTCTCTCTCGTTAACTGGAGGTCGTTAGCTCCTGACACGCATATACACATACACTCACACACAGACACACACACAGACACACACAGAGAACGGAGGGAAAAGCTTCAACGAAAAGGACTCACCTCATTGACGACAACGACAACGGCCAGAAGGAAAAGTAGTGACGATAAGCGACAGCACGAAGCTCGTTTCTCCCTCTTCTATTCTCCCTCTCTCTCTCTCTCTCTCTCTCTCTCTCTCTCTCGTCCTTTCGAGAAGAGAAACGATGGTATATAACTTGAGGTCAATCTCGAGATGGATTCCGTTGATCTCCGAATGACGACGAGTCGATGACGTACTTTGTTGTATATATGACGCCAAAAGTTATAACTGTCTCTCTCTCTCTCTCTCTCTTTCTCTCTTTCTCTCTCTCTCTCTCTCTTTATTTGTATATATCAGTCCTTTTATTTGCACAACACGCGACGAAAGTTTAGAGATAGTTTAACTTGACAACAGAGCACTACACTCTCTCTCTCTCTCTCTCTCTCTTTCTCTATCTATCTATCTATCTATCTCTCTTTCTCTTTTTCTCTCTCTCTCTCTCTCTCTCTCTCTCTCTTTCTCTTTCTCTTTCTTTCTATCTGTCTGTCTTGTCTAACGAAAATCTACCGTTTGTCGCGGCTACGCCGCTCGAGTGGTCGGTGTGGACTGCAGAAAAGCCCGCAGATGATATCAGAGAGCTAGGGGTGACTGCATGACATCATCGCCGGCCAATCGGAGCGGCAAAGTGTTGACGCATGCGCGGGGTTAGCGACATGGCGGGGTAGTCGCGATATATCGCATATCGATTGCGCAACTTCGCGGACCTCGTCTCACCAATCCCATCTATCGGCGTAATCGTTCTACTAAGTTTAAAGTTGCGCGGGAAAAAACTTATATTATCTTTTTGAAACTCGTATTATCCGTCTTCCCGTTTTTTTTTTTTTCCCCACCTTTTCCTACCAGGTTATCTTACGATATCTAAGGAATTAAGTCCTTTTTCTTTCTCTTTTTTTTTCTTTTTTTTTTCTTTTTCTTTTTTCTTTTTTTTTTTTTGAAGCGATCAATCAACTCTGAATTGATAGGATGTGATTTTTTTTTTTTTTTTTTTTTTTTTTTTTTTTTTTTTTCAATTAAATATTACATTTCAGGAACGAAACGATCGAAACTACTGCTTCCTTTTTCATTTTTCTTTTTGTGCTTTTTTACTTGGCACTTACTACATCATATTTTTTATGATGCGAAAAGAAATACGTCTTTGATCAGTCTTTGATTGAGAATAAAAATTGGAGAAATTGACGACAACCTCTCGTGTCTCTCCTTTGAATTCCTTCTTTTCTTCTTTTTTATTTTATTTTTTTTCTTTTCTTTTTTTTTGTTTTTTTTTTCTTTTTTTTTTACCACATTTTGGACTCATCAAAGAGATATTGAAGAAAAATGAGAGAAGGGTAAGAGGAGAGAAAAGAAAAAAGAAAGAAAACCCTTTTCACGAGACGTTTAATATCCTATCTTACAATGTTCTAATTTATTTATATATTAAATAAAGTATGTCGCAGCGGCGGCTGCGGCACCGCCGTTATCGAATTAACTTTAAATGTCTCGTCTCGTCTCTTCTCTCTCTCCACTCGATAAAACCTTCGGCACACAGAGGAGTTTCATAATTCCCGACGCGGCGACGTGTTTCATCTCGATTCGTGCCACGTTACCAAAGTTACAACAATAACCGCTATATATTGTAATTATGAAAATACATGTACATATATATATATATATATATATATATATATATATACATGTATGTTAGTATGAAAAATATATTTTATAATATATTAAAAAGATTTTACTCTCTCTCTCTCTCTCTCTCTCTCTCTCCCTCCCTCCCTCTCTCTCCCTCTCTATCTTTCTCTCTCGATTGTTGATTAATTGGACTAATTAATAGATTCAGTTTATCGATAAGAAAATTGTATAATTAATGTAATACAAAAATATGAATTTGATTCTGAATTGATTCGCATTGGCAAAAATGTATCATTTTTATATATTAAAAAAAAAAAAAAAAAAGAAGAAAAAAAAAAGTAAAACATGTATATATAAAGGAATAGAAGAAAAAATAGAAAAAAAAATTGTCGACATTTTGTTATAAAGTTTAACGGGTTGGCAGTATCGAACGGTAAGCGCAAACAACGCAAAAGTTGTTGTCCGGCACGAAATATTAGCATCACCGTCACGAGAGATGGGCTTGGACACGATGGTTTCGTCGGCCAACGGACGAGGTTAATTGCAAATTGCAACGAATTCCAATTTCTCCGTCGCGTCGCGTGTACTACGCCTTTGACATAGAACAACACGATAACCCAACGACGCCTATATATATAACGTGTGTGTGTGTGTGTGTTTGTGTGTTTATATTCGCGATGGTAGTCTCATAATCACGGCGATAAAAAAAAAAAAAAATAACGAGAAGGAATAAAAAAAATTTTTGAAAAATAAATAAATGAAGGAAAAAAAAAAAAAAAAAGAAACGATAAAATAAAATAAAAGATATAACGTAAAGCCCAAATACATACATATTCGAGAGCTTAATGATCGTTTGAAAATTTTAACGACTATTGACGAGAATTTTGAAATTTCTCGCGTCGAATAATAACGGAGAAGCCAAACATGTTTCACGCTTTTACACTTGCCTATCTTTAGCGTCATTATTTATTTTTTATTAATACTTTTAAAGATATAAATTTATTATATTATATACTTTTTATCTCCATACGTTAGAGAAATTTGTGTCATAATTTTTTACGTTATATAAAAACGTCAACTTCTTCCGTTGAATTTGTTTTTTTTCTTTTTTTTTTTTTTTATAATACATATACATACATACATACTTACATACATATATACATACATACATATATATATATATATGTAAAGAAAAAAAAAAAAAAAAAAAAAAAAAAAAAAAAAAAAAAAAAAAAAACAAGAAAAAAATAAAATAAGAAGGGGGAGCGATGAATATTCCCGCAAAAAATTATCGAGAACAACCGAAGCGATTTTTTTCCTCTTTTTGTTCTCTCTCTCTCTCTCTCTCTCTCTCTCTCATCTTTTCTTTCCTACTCTCTTTCTACACGTAGTTGGAAAGCACTCGACACGCTTTCTCACCGGAAAACTTTGCCTTCGCCTTTGGAAAGGAGCCTTTTGTATTCAGGAGTATGATAATATCCATCCATCCCTAGCTTGTCCCTCTCTCCCTCCCCCCATCCTCCCGTTCCCTCCTCGTCACCCTCCTTATCTTCCTCCCACTCTCTTTTCCACCCACTTTCTCACTTTTTCTCTCTCTCTCTCTCTATCTATCTATCTATCTATCTATCTTTGTCATTCCTCTTACAAGTACGAAGACTCGCACCTGTTTCAGTCGCCATATATACCAAACGTTTTACGAGTGTAACGTAACCATCCCTCCTAACCCCTCACCTTTCCACCCCTCCCTCTCTCTCTCTCTCTCAACCTCTCCTATCCTCTCCCTTCTTTTACCCGCCCCTCTCCATCTTACAGAAAAAAAAAGGGATGGAAAAGCTTCTATCTACGTCTCGACGAAAGATTCGAAAACGAAAAGATCTCAGCGCTGTCCTCTTTCGAATCTTTTCAGGGAATAACTTTACATATTTCAAGATGACGACATCTTAGATAACTAAGTAAGTAAGTACATATCAGTGATAACGTAATATTACTGGATATTACATTTTTACTATGATTAAAATTTAAATACTCTTTTTTATTTTCTTTTCTTCTTCTTCTTCTTCTTCTTCTTCTTCTTCTTCTTCTTCTTCTTTTTCTTCTTCTTTTTCTTCTTCTTTTTCTTCTTCTTCTTCTTCTTATTATTACTATTATTATTATTATTATTATCATTATTATTATTATTATTATTATTATTATTTTTCTTTTTCTTTTTCTTTTTAAACGTCCTAAATTTTGTAGATCTTTCTATAAAATAGGACGTGTTATTTTATATACGTAGGTACATAGATGACGTTACGATTTTTGAAATATAAATCTTGTAAAAAAAAAAAAAAAAACAGAAAAAAGAAAAGTTTTTATTCTTCAATAATAAATGTTCGGATAGAAAAATTTTTTGACAATTTTTATGGACATTATATTTTCTTTTTTATTTTTTTATTATACAAACAAAAAAAAATATATATATATATATACATGTCGATGAATGAAATATACGTTATCGAGAGTAAAGAAAAACAAATAGAAGGAAATAAAAGAAAAGAATCGTGAAAATGAAATATTTAAGATTAGAATCAAAATGTATATATGACGTTGCTCGAAGAATAAAATGTCGAAATTTTCTTATTTCTTTTATCTTTTCTCTCTTATTTTATATCTCGTTTAAAATTGAGAGAAAGTAATTCTGATACTTTTTGAAGGATCAACCTAAGGACTTTCTCTTTGAAAGAGAAAGCGAATTTGCGTATCTCTAACCTATCTGCTTACACCAATACACAGATATTTCGAAATATATTTTTTTCTCGTACGGGATCGTTCATATGTAAGTACGTATCGTACATACTAGAAGCCTACATATGTTCGAACTTTGTTCCCTCCGAAGCATTTTTCAAGAAACGCGTGGAACGAGGAATGGTCAAATTATGCGACATATTGCGCAACCAGACAACCCTCCTTCCTTCTTCCTCTCTCACTCTTTCTCTCTCTCTCTTTTTCACCACTTGTATCGTTCCACTATACCTCTATATAACCCCCTTCTAACCCACCCCCGACTAGCACATCTCGGAGAATTCGACGATTCGATGCGGAAAATCTTGACGATATATCGACGAGGGGTATTGTTTCGATTATGACACGTCACAATATCCGGGTATTATGATTTTTATGTAATAATAATCTTTTGCGATTAAATGCGTTATGGATTGAAATTTTGAAATTGTTTCTTTTTTTTTTTTTTTTTTTTTTTTTTTTTTTTTTTTTAATGATCTCTTCACAATTATAAGAACGTTATCGATCGAAATTTAATAGTTAATCAAAGAGAATCTACGACCTATTATCGAAACGACGTAAAAAGATTCACTAACGTAATAATAACATTGATTTAATTTAATTTATAAGAAGAAATGAAAAAAGACTCACTCAATCGAATTGTCTAAAAATATTTTAGGAACATGAAAATTAGAATCACGTCAATTGGCATCGAAGGATAAACAAAAAAACCACGACTAGTCGTAAGTAATAATAATAACATTAGTATGATTTAAAGTAAAAAAAAAAAAAAAAAAAAAAAAAAAAAAAAAAAAAAAAAAAAAAAAAAAAAAAAAAAAAGCAATAAAATGTCTGATCGACTTTAAAAATTATTTAAAAATATCTCGTATAATTATATTAATTAATATTTCCATTATATTGTATTAATTAAAAAAAAAAAAAAAACATGAAATAAAAAATTTCGACTGCAGAAAAAATTTATTTGAAGAATCATTGCAATTTATTACAAATCCAGATAGGTCTATACGATCGTCTATTAAATCGAACGAATGTTTAACAGCAAGCGACAAATTAACGAGAAATCGAAACACAAAACAAAATTTTATAGGCATCCACCCTAAACGTTGCAGCCCCTACGACGCGATGAAGAGAAAACGATTCGCATAGTTCAGCGTTTATTCCACGCATCAACGTAATGAACGACGATTCACAAAAGCTCGTTTGCAATTCAATAAATCAGCGTACATTCACTAGTAAAATTTAGGGTAATTTCTATCTGTCTCTCTTTATCTCTTTAAACTCACCCCCTATTCTCCCATTTAAGTTAACGCATTTTATCGATCGTTATCGAGAATCAGAAAGAAGAAAAAAGATAAGAAACGAACGAATGAAAAAAAAAAAAAAAAAAGGAATTAGATGAAGAAGGAGAAGAAATTCGAATAAAAAGTGTGCTCGATAATACCATCGAAAAAGGTACCTTGATCGATTTTCAAATCGAAAATTGCCATCGTCATTCTCCGCAGAACTCGCTACTACTGTTGTTATTGTTGTCGTTGTAATCGAATACTTGGGTACGTCAGATCGACGATATAACCTTCGATAAGATCGATTGGTTTCATCGTAAGAACTTATAAAGGAGGAATATATTTCCAATCCATCAAACCGACAGACCGATTAGATTCTCTCTATTCGATTAGTATATAACGATATATACGATTGCATTTCAAATGCATTTAAATATTGATGAATCAATATCTAATCGAGAATATTTGACGATCAATATTTTTTCAAAGACCCGATCGAATTCTCCGTCAAATAATAAAGATTTTTCAAATTTTCAAATTTAATATTACGATGAAGAAAAAAAAAAAAAAAAAGAAAAAAAGAGAAAAAGAAAAACAACAAACGGTATATCGTTTTACCTTATCGAAGGAAAAATTAAAGAGACGAAAAAGAAGAAAAGAGTGAAAAAGAGAAGTTTGATATTACGATTAATTAATATAATATAAAAAAAAAAAAAAAGAAAAAAAAGAAAAAAAAAGAAAAAAAATACATTAAAAAAAGTTAAACGAAAAAAGAAATGCATTAGACGCAAAAGTCTTTTCTTTAATGCCACATGAACTTCTTGGATATTAAAGAGAGAGAGAGAGAGAGAGAGAGAGAGAGAGAGAGAGAGAGAGAGAGAGAGAGAGAGAGGGAAAGAGTGAGAGGGAAAAGATAGGCAATTGTGAGAGGCTTTGCTCGATTCTTTCGTTTTTTCTTCCCCATCGGCCCTTTTCTTCTGGCCCTTTCAACAGAGATCTCTACCAATGGTGAACGTAAAAGCAAAGAAGAGAGGATCTCATTAAACAGTTTTTCTTTCTTTTTCTTTTTTCTTCCTTTACTTTTTTTTTCGTTTCTTCTTTTTTCTTTTTTTCTCTTTTTTGCGAAACCTTTCAATGCCCATCCGTCCACCCACAATCTTTTTCATTGGCCTATTAAAACTGTGAACAATGAATATATAAAAATAAATCGGTACCGGCACGTTTGTTAAATTCTCCCTAGGCCATTGCCTTCTTCCTTTATATAGAGAAAAAATTTCATACTCATTATACAAATATATAAGAAAATATATTATATTGTATTATATTATATTATATTATATTATATTATATTATATTATATTACAAGTTGTTTCAATTAGGCATTCAAGGTTTATTAAATGTAAAATGATAATAAATTTGACAGACGATAATAATTTCGTAAATATTAAATTTATTGTTAATCGTGATGATGAAAAAAAAAAAAAAGAAAAAAAAAGAAATTGTCCTTTCTTTTTTATTTTTCATTTCTTTTTACTTTTTTTCAAACAAACTTATCAAAAAATAAATATAAAAATATTTTACAAATTCGATTTAAATAATATTAATTTAAATCGATTTAAAAATTTCACATTTCAATGTTGATTTAAAGAATGTAAATATTCTACATGAATATTTATGTATTTTACATGCATTCTGAAAGAAATCGTAGTCCAAAGAAAAAAAAAAAAAATAAATAAAAAACCAAAGGAAAACAAAAACAAAACAAAAAAAAAAAAAAAAAGAAAAAAATCCGACAAATGTCGATCCTTTCGGTCGCAATTCGTTCGAATAAAATTTCATCGAGTAACATTGACATCGAGACGGGACCAAATGTACAAAACGATAAACAATACGTCAAATTCGAGGAAGAAATGCATAGAGAAATTGGACTTTCACACGAGGGCGGGAAATTTCATCGTTGAAATTTCCAATTGAATTTGTATACAGCATGGTTATATATAACATGTACATATATATCTATATCTATATATATATACATTTATATATATATATATATATATATATATATATGCGCTATTACATCGTCGCGCTACGACGCGTGTTTCCATCTCCTGTATTTACATAAGTGACTTATGGACAGGACTTTGGTATTAGCTTCGCGAATGGCCAGCAACCTCGTTGGCTTGAATATCTTTGATGTGACATTTTCGCGCGGGAACACAAACGAGAAGGAGAGGGTTGGATGCTCGTTCTCTCGCTAACGTTCGGTGTGAAATATCATATGATAGATACACTTTACATGGTGTGTGTATGTGTATGTATGTGTGTATATACAAGTAATATATACATACAGGACGGATATGTATTATACATATATCTATATATATATATATATTGCTATACGTCGAGCGATGGATGCAACGGGGAGAACACACGGCGAATATTGATTTCGCAGATTCCGCATTTCACACTGGAAAAAGGAAAAAATATTTTCTAATATCCGATCGAATCTTTCATGCTTTTTTTCCTTTCCTTCTTTTTTCTTTTTTCTTTTTTCTTTTTCTTTTTTTTTTCTTCTTCTTCTTCTTCGTTTTCCTTTTTCTCTATCGTACACTTCAATGCAATAGGATATATTAAACACGATCCTTATTTTATATATATATATATATTTTTTTTTCTTCCATAATTTTTGAATATGATAATGTGAAACGATGATTTTTAATATAGAAAAGAAAAGCAAAAAAAAAGAAATATTTCCTTTGAAATCTGATCTGACGAGAATAAAAAAAACAAAAATTGAAAAAAGAAATTCGTTCTTTCCTTCGAACTACGGTATTTCGTTTTAATATCGAAATGACTAAACGATTCGTACGATTAGTAATTATTTTTTTTTCCCATAATTTTTTCTTTTCTTTTTTTTTTCTTTAATTTCATCATTTCTTTAATTTCATAATTTTTTTTCTTAATTCTCTCTCTCTCTCTCTCTCTCTTTTTCTCCTACATAAAAATATTATCGTGTATACAAAGTGAGAAATATATCCGACGAAATCGAAAGGGAAAATGAGAAAACGAAGAATCGTCGGAATAAACGTCCGATAAAAAAAAAAAAAGAAAAAAAAAAAAAAAAAGGAAAAGAAAAAAAAAATAAAAGAAGAGAAAAGAAAAAAAGGAGAAGAGAAAAAGAAAAAAAAAGAAGAAATGTACGTAACGAGAGATATATCTTTGAGGGAAAGCGCCATAACGTTACTTGCGATAACGTGCAATAATTCACGCTTTTTCATTCAGAGATGACAGCTGGCATCCATCTTTTGGAGACAAACCGAATGAGACATCGTAAATATAGACATATTTATACTCATATTCGGTTCGGTGGCCCACCAACACCGATTTTTCATGCGTAATTAACTGTCACCGATCTAACAAGCACAAATTTCAGATAAAAATACGACCTTCTCTCTCTCTCTCTCTCTCTCTCCCTCTCTATCTCTCTCTTTCTATCTCTCTGACTCTCTCTCTCTTTCTCTCTCTCTTTCTCTCTTTCTCTGTAATTTGGTACTACGACGAGCTTCGATATTAAAATTAACCTTGTTGAAAAGAAACTGCGATATTGATGCGAGCGAATTGAAATAAAAAAAAAAAAAAAAAAAGAAAAAAAAAGAGAGAGAGAGAGAGAGAGAAAAAAAAAGACAGTAAAAGGAAACAAGAAGAGAGAAGAAAAAGAAACCGAGCCGATTCAGTCGAAAAGCAATATAATCGAATATTGGATGAATCATACTGATGATAACGGACGAGATAACGGGAAAA
>NC_062194.1:1557500-1572500 GCF_912470025.1 Vespa velutina
TATATATATATATATATATATATATATATATGTATATGGATACTTTGAATAATATGAATAATTAAGTGTCCTACTTGTATTACGTAGTAACTTAAATTACTAATGATACTTTTTTGTTACAAGTTATAGCGGCCATTTTTGTTTTTTTTTTTTGTAGAAAAAATATCAAATAACCAATTAGAAATTTATACGATTGCAGATGCCAATTCCGACCGCACATGGAAGAAAATGAATTACCAACGGATCTTCGTCACGATCAGAACGATCTAATTGAATGCGGTCATAGTGTAGTAGGTTGCAAAGTTAGGATGCCAGCTTGGAGAAAGACAATACATGAGAATGTTTGCAATTACAAGGAAAAATTTTTAGCGATGAACGATGTGATCGAGAGCATTGGTTGCGTTACGATCAACGACGATCCAGAGGAAATGATCGATTGTAGATATATTAATTATGGTTGTATGGTAAGAATGCCAAGAAGAAAGAAATACACACATGAACAAAAATGTAATTATCGCGTGGACATAGACGAGGACGATGATAATCATTTGGATGAATGGGAACAACATTATCCCAATATAGAATTAGATCCTGATGAACAGGTAGATTGTAAATGGTCCGATTATGGTTGTCTCGTTAGACCAAAACGTTATCGTAAATCGATACACGAGGAAAAATGTAATTACAGAATGGAAGAGTGTATATATAAGCATTATGGTTGCGATGCCGTATTCGAACCATCAAGAAAATACGCTCACGAACATTCTTGCGGTTATATGCCATAAATGGTATAATCATTCTTTCAATGGAATTAAATTAAAGTTCCGTTTAATGCGCGATAACATGTATGAATTTATCTTTGAATAAGCAAATGAAATATATCGCGTAGTTATATAACATATATTGTTTTTTATTTTCTCTTCTCTCTCTCTCTCTCTCTCTCTCTCTCTCTCTCTTGTTCTCTCTTATCAATAATTTTATTCATCGATAATATTATTATCAATGAAATAATTCTCATAAGAAACAAAACAAATGCATTTCTTGTCTGTGTCCGGATAATTCCATTTCCACATATATATATATATATATATGTGTGTGTGTATGTATATATCGTAGGTATTTTAATCTAATAATAAAAAGGTTTGTATCTACTCCTTCATAACAAACTGTTCACTGACCTCAATATGTCAGAACGAATACACGTATTGTTAAATGAATATTAAAGGTAACTTGCACGAAAGAATCCGTTTCGTAATACATTAGACTGCCGTTAGAGCACACGTTCTTAATCTTTCCAGCGCATAACATGAAGACGTACAAGACAAGGCTTGATATGTACTATGGATGATATCGATTAGGTATATACACAGGTGGTAACATAACAACGACATATTTCTCTATGTTTTACAATCCCGTGAAATATCAGAATACTAATTTTCAAACTTTTCTAATGGTTGTTTAATATTATCTCTATTTTTATCTCTCTAGCTATAATTTTAGAGCTATAGAACTCTGTCTGTGTCTCGCTCACTCGCTCTGTCTCATTAAAAGCTCGGAGAAAAAAAAAAAAAAAAAAAAAAAAAAAAAAAAAAAAAAAGAAGATAAAAAAAAGAGAAAAGAAAAAAAAATACCACCGACCGCTGTTAAATAGTCAGGCTCATTTTAGAAACGATAACTGACGACTTGTTGTCGACGTAGCGATATACTTCGTAATTTCTCTATCGAAGAGAAACTGGGTCGTACCTTTTATGTCGTCAAATTTCACATGCAAGTTTTCAACGGAGATCTTTCTCTTATTGTCTACATATGATCATGATGATGATGATGATGATGATGATGATGATGACACAGAAAGGAACACACGTGTACGTGAATGCACAAGAATATATATATGTATTCTCGTATTATATTTGAAATCAGTAATAGATATGAAAGAAAAGAAAGAGAAAGATGAAGAAGAAGAGGAAGAGGAGGAGAAAGAGGAGGAGGAGGAGGATCAAAAGAAGAATGAGAAGGAAGAAGAAAGAAAAAAAGTAACGGATGCACGTATCTATATTTTTTTCCTGAATGCTCAAAAATGTCAATTTTTCTTCGTTTCTTTTTTGTTGGTTGTAAAAAAAAAAAAAAATTCTTGAATGAGTGACCTTAAAATTCGAACGTATCTAAGCAATTTCAATTTCAAATTCGACGACAAGTAAAGAAAAGATTCATTCGATTTCTATACGTATATGTATAATGGGTACACGTATGCATATAAAAGCATATGTATAATATTTAATACTTGAAAGAAAAAGAAAAAGAAAAGGAAGAAAAAGAAAACAAAAATTAAACTTATAAAAAGTACTTAGGATAATAGCAAAGCGGATCGAAAGACTAGCGCGGGTGAGTTTAGGAACCCCATTAGCCGCGATTTCGAAGAACCTGAGGGATAATACGAGGGAGGATTATTTACTCTCATCTCCTATCTCTCTCTCTCTCTCTCTCTCTCTCTCTCTTTCTTACACACACACATACATATATATATATATATATGTATCACAGTAAGGAGATAGGAAAACTTACACTATCGTAGATGGGATCATTGTTGAGCATGATCGCATGAAGGCTGGGATATCCAACACCTGGAGGCTAATGGCGCTAGCTCCTCCTCCCACCCTCCTCCCACCCTCCCTCTAGTCATCCTCCTTCTCTCCTTCTTACCCTCCACCTTTTCTCTTCCTAAAGCATTGCGCCGTTCTTGGACCAGAAACGACATTTACACACGCCTACATACATATATCATACCCATAGTCGATGAATAGCAAAAGATATACTGATAGATACTGAATTGGTATTACTCTTTCATCTACTATTATCTAATGGTTTTAAGCAAGAAAACGATCATCTAAAAACTATGTATATATATACATATATATATATATATATATATATATATATATATTTTTTTTTTTCTTTTTTATTATTTATAATATAAATTTTATATATAATTTTAAATTATAATATATTGATTATTTTTTAAAGACTTATTATATAATTATATAAGATATAATTATATAATATATAATTATTTTCTTTTTCACTTTCTTCTTTTCTTTTTTTAATATATTTTATATAACATAAGATATTATAATAATATCGTTAATGTTAATATACGATGTTTTAGATCAACAATGATGAATTTTAAATTAATTGCTTTGATTATAATCATTCCGAATTATATAAAAATAAATTTTTTCGTAGATTTCTAAATTATATAAGAAAATTTGTACTCCCTCTCTCTCTCTCTCTCTCTCTCTCTCTCTCTCTCTTTCTCTCTATTAAGTAAGAGAAAGAAACCTAAAGTACAACAACTTCATCTCGTAGAATGTACATCCTATCCATTCAGAATGACTTTTAAGCATGGCAGCATCCCCTTTAAGATTCCAAACGTGCACAGGAGATTGTCCTCGACGGTCTTTACTATGTAAAACAGCCCCTATTCCCTTTTGTCCATGGGGGTCTATCGTCCTCTCTATTTCTCTCTCTCTCTTTCTCTCTCTATCTCTCTCTCTCTATCTCTCTATCTCTCTTCCTTTCTCTTTATTTCCTTCAAGATGACAGTCTTTGGACTTTCTCAAAAGTTTCTTTCTTTTTGGGCAATCCGTTCGATATTTATTTAGTAGAAAAAGAAGATATAAAAAAAAAAAAAAAAAAAAAAAAAAAAAAAAAAAAAAAGGAGACAAAAGAATAAACAAAAAAAAAAAAGAAAAAAAAACAAGAAAAGAAACGAAAGAAAAACAAGGAAAAACTAAAGAAAGAACGAGAGAAGTGTCCGTTCGCGTATAGAAATTCGGAAAGAAAGAAAAAAAAAAAAAAAAAAAAAAAAAAAAGAGAGAGAAAAAAATGATAGAAGAGAATCAAAAGAAAGTGGAGAAAGGTTTAAATCTGTCGTGAGTTTTCAAGATTTTTCATGAGATAAAATGCGTCGCCCTCTTTATCTCCGTTCTCTTTCTCTTTTTCTCTTTCTATTTCTCTTTATATATATATATATATATATTCTCTCAGTCTAACGCGTGCTTTGATCTTCGAACGTGACCTTCGGGCCAACAACGATCGGCCTATGAAAGAGTATTTACGGTGTCACGTGAAAAAGCGAAAGCATCAAAAAGCTCGATGATGGCCATCTAGCATGTATTACATTTTCTTTTTCTCACTCCTACCATCCTCACCCTCACCTATCAACCCCTCTCTATCTCTCTCTCAATTCCTCTGTCTATTTATTTATCTATCTCTTTTCTCTCTTTTTTTGTTTATTTATTTATTTATTCTTTTTTTTTCTTTTTTTTTTTTTTTTTTTTTTTTTTGTTAAATAACGACGCCGTTTATTTTTTACCACTCTGACGCGTCGTTACGACACGATGATATCGTTTAAAGGCATCGCGTGCGCACGCGCGCACGCTCATTCGTTCGACGATGCGTTAAGCGAAAATCCATATTGACGGTATATATGTATGTATGTATTTATGTATGTATGTATGTATGTATGTATGTATGTATGTATGTATGTATGTATTTATGTATGTATATATGTATGTATGTATGTATATGTACATGTTACGTAGGAAAGAAAATATTACGCTGAGATGCGTTTCCTCGATCGATGCAAAAGATTCACTATTTTAAACATAGAAGGTATGTACGTACGTCTAGTCGGTGTAAACATTAAAGGGATGTACTCGAGTAACACGAAGAAAAAGAATAAGAAGGGTAAAGAGAAAGATGGAGCAAGGAAGAAAAGAAAGAAGAGGAGAAGAAGAGGAAGGAGAACAGAAAAAAAATAGTGAAAAATTATCGTTCGTATAGTTGGGAAATAGAAAAAATAGAAAAGAAAAACAAAAAGAGGAAATAAAAATTAAAAAAAAAAAAAAAGAAAAGATGAAAGAAATAACGTTTGACTTAATCTCGAGAAGGTTTATAAATTTCTTCACTTTTTTCTTTTCATCTATTCATCTATCTATCTATCTATCTAACTATTTATCTTTCTAAATTATAATTAATTATTCATTTATAAGAGATATCATAATATAAATGTAAATTTATTATAATCGTTTCATATGATTTTTTTTTGTCTTTTAAATGTATGAAATTTTATAATTAGAAAATTCATGAATTATATAAATTGTATAAATTGTTTGATCAAATAAATTATGAGTTATTTTAATTCAAGAGACAATTTTTTTCATATCGATATATATATATATATATATATATTTTTTTTTTTTTTTTTAATATCATATGAAATTGTTCGAAAAGAAAATAGAGAGAAAAAAAATATGTTGTAGTTATGAAATATATTTTATCTTATCGCCATCCTAGAAAATATTAGGTGCCCTTTTTCGAAGTATAGAAATAAGACATTATCGTTAGAAAAGAAAAAAAACGAGTACGTTTACGACTATGACTATGACGACAACGACGACAACGACGACGACGACGACGACAACGACAACGACAATGATGATGATGATGATAATGGAGTGAAAAGAAAGTTACTGCTTCGACGAACAGAAGTTTCATTCCTGCGGACATAGTTCGAACGAGAGAAGAGAGAAAAATAATAGAGGAAGAGGGTTATGGTCGGCAAGTGAGAGTGTTGCAAGGGGTGCGGGCAAATTGTACCCCTGGGGGGACAGGGTTGACGAGTGGCGCGAAGAGCACAACAAGGCAGAAGTCAGGCGACTTTAATTAAGACACAGGTGCGCGCGAGCTTTTCTGTGTCTCGGTTGGTTGCTACTGACTTCGAAGCGTGAACAAAAACAAAAAGAAAAGAAAAAAAAAGAAAAGAAAAGAGAGAGAGAGAGAGAGAGAGAGAGAGAGAGAGAGAGAGAGAGAGAGAGAGAGGCACAAAAAGAGTTTTACTCCTTGTCGACATAGAAAAAGAAATAAAGAAAAAAAAATCAAAGATGAGATGTAAAAAAGAAAAAAAAAAAAAAGAAAAAAAAAGAAAAAAAAGTTCTTCGCTCCAATCTTGTCTTTCAAGAACGATATTCCAAAAGATCGATATTAGATCTCTCCTCTCTCTTCTCGAAACGAATGAATAAAAAACTGAGCTTCCTTTTTTAAACTAATAAAAGCTATGATAGCACTCGAAAAGAGGAAACAAGTTCTTCGAACCATCTGCTCCATCCTCTCCCTCTCTCTCTCTCTCTCTCTCTCTCTCTCTCTCTCTGTCTCTCTCACTTTAACTCTCACTCTGTCGGTATGGACGGAATCTCTTTCGGACGATTTTCGGATTTAGCCGCAAAAAAATGCTAACGATTTATGTCCGGAGGAATTCATTGACGATTCGATCTACCTATCCAAAAAAAACTCCCCCAACGCAATATATATACCTATATATATATATATATATATATGTATACATGGAAGGATGACGTAGGTAGGATAGGGTAAGATAGGTGGAGATATACACAGAAGGAAAAGTAAAGTAAAGAAAAGAAAAGAAAAGAAAAGGAAAGTAAAGAAAGCCAGCGACTCCTTGGGATCATTTTAATGCATGTATTCATACGGTGAAGGATGCAAAGATTTAGATAAAGGTAGAAGGGGTGCATAGGGGGTAGTAGAACTAAGGTTGATGCGATGCGGTGTGATATAGGTGTTACAGAGATTTCCATGCTTTACTTTTTATCGTCCTCTTCCTCGAGAAAAGGGTACATACTCTTTTTCAAATACCCACACATATACATACGTACGTACATATATATATATATATATATATATATATATGTGTGTGTACGTACGTATGTATGGATATATCTTCTTGCTTAGAATAACTTTAGTAGATCGCTTATATCCTCGATACAAAGACACGATATTATTATCCGTTTCGATCAGACCGGATATCCACACTTCTCGACAAACAGACTATCCCAATACCTCCTCCATTCTCTCCCTCCTTCTCTTTCTCCTCCTCTTACGATTTCTCGTTTCCTTAACATAAATCTCATTCGGATCTACAATAGAACCTACTTCGGTACGCCTGGTGAGAGGCAACACCACATACTTCCTTGATAATTTACAATATAAACCTATCCGAATATACGCCCCGTTACGATAGGCAACCCGTATACAATTTAAGATTCACCGTCACTTTTAAAATCAACGATAAATCTGAACGATAATAAAATATCATAAATTAATTAGTCACATTATTCGAGCGTTCGAATAAATTTTTTTGAAAATTTTCTTTTTCTTTTTCTTCCTCTGATGAGATTTAAATTAAACTTCGTAGAAGAAGCACGGATTTTCGCCGTAGTCGTACTTGCAAGAGAGAGAGAGAGAGAGAGAGAGAGAGAGAGAGAGAGAGAGAGAGAAAAGACAGAGAGAAAGAAAAAAAAAAAAAAAGAATTTCCAAAAAAATTTCACGAAAGTACGATCATACAATATATATACAGTTTATTTCCTCGCTAACACCAAGAAAATACAAGACGAAGGAATTCAACTAAGTATGGTATACTTACTCCTCAGTTTGATTTACAAGCTTTACTATATAGATATAATACTATAGAAGAACGTAATCCTCGTTATAACGGAGAAGAGGACCATAGGCATGGGACTATGATTTTCTCACATAAATACATCTCCCGTAGATAAAATAGAGCCATTCGGATAACTGGATGTTGCTGTCTGTTACTGCTACTACTGCTACTACTACTAATACTACTACTTGCTTGCTTGCTTGCTTGCTTGCTAAGGGCAGGACACGCGAGCACCATAACTCAAGTTAACGTTACAAGTCCCTCACTACTACTCCTACTACTATTACTGTTATACTACTACTACTACTACTACTACTACTACTACTACTACTACTACTATTACTGCTGTTGCTGTTGCTTCTACTACTGTTACTATTACTGAAGTGAAAGAAGCAAAGAGGAAGGAGATAGAACGACGAAAACCGTTCTCTCTCGGTAGTCGTATCTCAATTTTCCGTGGATATAACTATCGAACTTGTTCCGTAGACACCGACGAACCAACCCCGAAGCGTTTCAAATTGATGTGAAACATGCGCCCACATATATATATATATATATATATATATATACACAAAGAGAGAGAGAGAATTATAGCAAATCGAATATAGCTATTGTACCATCGAATGCACTGGCACGTACACGATTATCATTGCGAACTGATTTATGAGCCACGATTGTGTAAATAAAGAGATTTGCATCAATGAATTAAGCTCAAATTTCGACGTATATAATCGATTAGATTCAAATAGAACAAATGTTTTATCATCGATTTTATCTTCACTATCTTTTCTTTATACTCTTTACTCCTGTGTGTGTGTGTGTGTGTGTGTGTGTGTATATACGTACACAGCACGTGTACGTATATGTTCGTTTTGATATGGATATGGATATTAATGGATTTAAATTTGTAAAAAATTTTTTAATAAAATTCTCCAAATAAATATATTTGCTATACGCAAAATCTAATAATATCATTCGAAATGAATTGTTTCATTCGAATTAAAATTCCATTTTCGAATTCCTTCAAAGTATGAATATATATATATATATATGTATATATATTTCTGGCGATAAAATTATTCTTCGTTGACGGTAAAAAAAAAAAAAAAAAAAAAAAGAAAAACAAAAAAAAAAGAAGAATAATAATAAATATAATGAATCGTAAAAAAAAGTTCTGGGATTATAAAGTATATTTATCAAAATTCTAAATAAATAAATAAATATATATATATATATATATATATATATGCACATTATAATTAAATTTTTAGAAACTAATTACTTTATTCGAATTGAAATTCTTTTTGTTATCCTTTCGAAGGATAAAAACGAATGCATTTATAAAGATAAAATTGTTTTTCGTGGATAAAAAAGGGAAGAAATTAAAAAGGGCTAAAAAGAAATTTAATGAAAAGTAAAAAAGTTCTGATTTTTAAGATACATTCGTAAAATTATATATATTAGGTGAATCGGAAAGTAATGTCGCTTTCTTAAATTAAATTCAAACGAATAAATTTTTTAACAAGTTTTTATTTTTAATCACAATCAAATATCGATATGCACAGAAACGACATCACTTTCCGGTCCACCTAATAAATACGCTGTAAGTCGATTTTTCAAAAGTAATTATTTCATTCTTATTCAAAATTCCTTTTAGCAATCCTTTCAAAGGGTGAAAACGAATAAATTTATAACAATAAAATTATTCTTCGTTGGTAAAGGAAGATTAAAAAGAAGAAGAAGAAGATGAAGAAGAGAAGGAGGAATAAGAAGAAGAAGAAGAAGAAGAAGAAGAAGAAATCTAATGAAACGCGAAAAAGTTCTGGGTTAAGGTATATTTGTAATGCAAATAACGATTGGGAGGCACTTTCTTAAAGTGGAAGGGAAAAATGAAAAGGCCGAAACAAGAAGGAAAAAGGAAGAAATCGACCGTCCCATCACTCTCGCTAATCCAATTTCAAATTCTTCGACAGCTACCCCCTCCCTCCTCCCCCCCCCCACCTCAATTCCTTTTTTCAAGCAAGTCAGACACCCAAACCAACCAACTAACCAGCCAACCAGCCAACCAGCCAGCCAAGCTAGCAAACCAACGAGAATCACGTCCGAGTCAACGTTTTCTGGATACTTGCAATCTTAGCGAAAAATCCTAATTTCTCCCTCTTAATTACCTCGGGGACACTACCGATCGTCAAAACGAGAGAACGTCCTGAATCCTTATTACAAAATCGCGACTCCTCGATTTCTCCTTTCGCGATAATCCATTCCTTCCATTTCTTTGAGCTTTGCCTTAAAAAAAAAAAGAAAAAAAAAAAAAAAAAAAAAAAAAAAAAAAAAAAGAAACAAAGAAAAAGAAAGCCCATCTTTTGCATTTGTCTCTTCTCAATTATGATCAAGCCTTATCAACTGTTTCAAATAAACATTAAAAATTTGTAATATTGAAATTCATTTAAATCACGGAACTTGGCAAAATCTAAAAGATCTGTTGGTAAACAAAAATCGATGAATATAATTGTCGAAAGGAAAAAGAAAACTATTCAAAAAAAAAAAAAATAAAAACAAAAAAATAGAAAGAAAGAGAGAGAAAGAGAAAGAGAGAGAGAGAGGAAAAAAACGATGGAAACTCAAAGACGATAGAAACGATCGTTGAAACGTTTATCGACATTAAGAAACTTTTTCTCTATCATAATGGCCAGTAACAAAAAAAAAAAAAAAAAAAAGAAAAGAAAAGAAAAGAAAAGAAAAAAATACAAGAAACGAAAAAAAAAAAAGTACAAACAAAATAGGAAGAAAGAAAGAAAAAAAGAAAGAGAAAGAGAGGGGGAGAGGGAGAAGGAAGGAGAGAGGAAGGGAGAGAGAGAGAGAGAGAGAGAGAGAGAGAAAAGCGTGGGAGAAAACAATCGTAAGCGTGTCGGAAGCTTTCCCTTTCCTTTCCTTTTTTTTTCTTTTTTTTTTTTTTTCTTTTCCCCCAAACGAATGAAACGAGAGAAAGAGAGAAAGGGTCGAGAGATGTGGAAGAGAAATTTCACGTTCTCTTTCGTCCATCGCACGTATTTATCGACGCTGACGACGACGACGACGACGACTGCTTGGCGTCGGTGAAATCATCAGCATTGTCGTCGTCGTTGTTCTCGCGAGTCGATTTATTTAGTCTATTCGCCGGAAAAGTGCTTCCATTTTGGAGGCGACTATCAAAGAGTGATCGAGTATGTGTGTAAGAGAGAAAGAAAGAGAGAGAAGGAGAAAGAGGGAGAAAGAGGGAGTAAAGTATACATTCACTGTGCTTTTCCAACATTCTATCATATATATATATATATATATATATATATATACATATGTGACAAAAGTCCCTAATCCGACGATGCATTCGTTCGAAGAGAACAATAGTTTTAATCTCTCTCTCTCTCTCTCTCTCTCCCTCTCCCTCTCCCTCTTTCTCTCTCGTTATTTCACTTCATGATAAATAACGATTCCATCCTCGACTTCATTCTATTTAATTCTCACACCCTTTCGTAATTTACGAAAACAAAATTCATACTTGAAACCATATAATCCCTCATGGACATTAATTTCAAGATTGCGAAAAAACAAAATTCATACTTGAAGCCATAATCGGTCAAGACCATTTGTTTCGCAAAATACTTGTAAACGCGAAGTTCCTCGACGATCTAGGGAGAAAAAAAAAAAAAAGAAAATTATGCGCGCGCGCACACATACACGCACATAAAAAATTTCAATTCCCAGACTATATTAAAAGGGAGAGGAAGGTGAGAGAGAGAGAGAGAGAGAGAGAGTATAAAGGTTTTCCGCATGACGGTCTACTAACTTTCTGTCCATTTTTTCTTTCTGCCGATCTTTTCATTCGTACGGTCAAATTTTTGTATTATTCATGTGTCAGATACAGAATCTGCCACGATACGACGTAACATTCTTATTATAATAAATGCGATATCTATAGAGAAATTTTTCTATACGTTTCCCAATCCCAATCTCAATTCAGGGATTTCTTTTCCTCTTTCTTACGAATGGTAATGAATTTTTGGAAAAATAAACGATTAAAATTGTTTCCCAAGGTTTTTCAATTTTTTTTCCTCCTTTTACTTTTAATTGATAATCAAAATTAATATCTATCCGCCTACCCTCCTTTCATCCGAAAAAAAATATCTACTATATATATATATTGCTTATGAGAAGAAAAGAAAAAAAAGGAAAAAAAATGAAAAAGCTAGAAATAATGTCGAAACGATAGGTTTAGAAGGTCTATTTGATTTATTCCAAAACTGGCGATCTATCCGTAGAAATTAAAGGGCCAAAATGTCAACGCCGGCTGCGTGCCAATGACCAACGACCGGGGCGTGAGACTCGTATTAATTGTCCTTTTAATTTTCCACGTACCACCCTCTTCCCTTTCTCTCCCTCTCTCTCTCTCTTTCTTTCTCTCTCACTCTTTCTCTCTGTCTGTCTGTCTTTATGTCTGTCTGTCTGACTCTCTGTATATCTCTATATCTCTTCCTTTAACTATCTAACGATCGTTATTGTTCGATGAAAATTTGTTAAATCGATTGAACACGCGATACGAATTTTCAAATTCACGATTATCAATAGAATCTCAAATATATTAATTATATTATAAATGCTAACTGTTTAAATAATAATAATTATTATATTGTTAGAAAGATATGTATATTTATTTGCTTTATTATTATTTTATTGATATATGGACGAGTATTTATATATATATATATATATATATATATATATATATTATTAAAAAAAAAAATACTAAATATTACACCAGAGTATATCATACGTTTATCAATTATAATTTTATAAATATTACAAATGTATTAATAATATATTCTAATATACTTAAACTAGTGGTATCCTTATACTAATAGAGAAAGAGAGAGAGAGAGAGAGAGAGAGAGAGAGAGAAAAAATATAATACTCTTTCTAGTATATAATAAATACTCGTATCCATTATTAATAACAATTAGCAAACATCAAATATATATACACAAACACACAGACGCACATACAAACACACATTTCTTTTCTCGAACATTTTTAATATGATATAAAATCGTTTTTCTATAAAAAGAAAAAAAAAAAAAAAAAAAAAATTAAACGATATATCTACTTTGTTTATCTGAAAATTGAAATTTTCTAAGAGCCATTACGTACATATTACTTACATATATACACGTTAATTTTTGACGATTAGATTATTATCGATCGATTCCTATACGTTTTAAGGAAATTGACGATTTTCCCAATAAATGAAGCAATCGTATTCGCATTATCCGATGAAAGGGCAACATCGTGAACGTACATACATACGTATAAAGCTTTCAGAAATAGTCGATCCTAGAAATGATATCGATAGATAGAAAATGAAAAACGATTTAGTTTCGACATCGTGATTGCTTTTGGCACGATGGCAGCTGCGACTCTCTTTTGCCTTCTAAATGCACTTTCTTTATTCCTCTCATTTTCTCTCTCTCTCTCTCTCTCTCTCTCTCTTTCTCTCTCTTTACCACGCACACACACACACACACACGAACAATTTGGTGTATGTGTATCTCCTTTCACTTTGTTCCCTCTTCAACACACGCTTATATAGCAGGGGAACCCTCGTGAACGAATTTATTGTCCTCTTTTTCTTTCTTTTCGTTTTTCATTCTTTTCTGCCTTTTTTTATTTCATTTGATTTTCTCCTTAATACCCAGTGTTCCAAATTGTACGATAAAATTCTTTGAAACGAAATTAAAACGATTAGATGTGCGAGATAAGTAACGAAGTTTTTCAATTTTTGCATACGACAGAAATGAAGAAAGGAAAGAAAGAGAGAGAGAGAGAGAGAGAGAGAGAAAGAGAGAGAAGTAAATTTAGTGATCTCTCAAATAATTTCCAAATCTATTCCGAGGTGAGCCGATTGGTAAATCAATTTTCGTGTGAATTAAGTGTCGAACTTTGAACTTGAAAATCGATATCTTCAAAACTTTCCCTTATTCCATATACATACATGCATATATATGTATATATATGTATATTCAATTCTAACAACTTGGCATTCTCTTTTCTAACAATCGAGAACTAAAGTATACGATGAAATTTTGTCGTTCATAGTTATCAATGAAATTAGGGATGAAACCAATACGTTGGATTATCATTGAAATGTAAATTTGAAATTAACTCGATCGAGAGATTTTTAATTAGAAAATAAAAAAGAAAAATTAAAGGAAAGAAAAGAAAAAAATAGATAAAAAAAAAAAGAACTTCACTGAAATCAAAAATATATACGTAAAATCGATCGTTGGCGATTGTTCTTGAACAAAATGTACATATATTGACCAAAAAAAAAAAAAAAAAAAAAAAAAAAAAAAAAAAAAATAATAAAAATAGAAATTAGAAAAAATTATTGAAATAAAGAAAAACAAGATTTACGTTGAAGAGAGAGAGAGAGAGAGAGAGAGAGAGAGAGAGAGAGAGAGAGAGAGAGAGAGAGAGAAATAATAAAAGGAAAAAAAAAAGAAAAAAAAAACCAGTTGTGACTGGGGGAAAAAAAAGAGAAAAAAAGAAAAGAAAACAATAACAAACAATAAGAAAACAATAAGAGAAACGATAAACAATCATATACATTTGTTAAGACAATAAGTGCAATGAGAAATAAAAGAAGAACGAGGTAGTTTTCATTCCCTCTTTCTTCAAAACAAACCAACCAACCAACTCCTCCGCCAATCCAACCCAATCCAAGTCAACCCCGTTCCCTCAATCGTTCGCCATCCTTTTACTATTCGACGACGGACGCCATTTAAAAGATTTCTCCTTTTCTTGGTCGAAATGTAATGTTAGCTAGGTAGGTAGGTAGGATAGGTAGGTAGGTAGGTAGGTAGGTGTACGCGTTTGATTGAACACGGGGAACGATGAGAGAAAAGCAAAAGACGAAAAGAGAAAAGGCCTATGGCTTTTCATCGCAACGCATTAGTCGGTGGGACTTTGACGAACCAATTAAATAAATGGTAGTAAATTGTAGAGTCGAACGAAGGCGACGAAGCACCATGGATGAAGCCGACGTTTCTTCCATTAAGAGTCACCCCTTCTCTCTCTCTCTCTCTCTCTCTCTATATATATATATATATATATATATCTTTACCACGAACCTCAAACTCACCCTCACTCTTTTTGCAAAATGCTACTCTAAGGGCAACCCCTCAAAACGTTCTCTTCGATGCCTTCCATGTAATGCCGGTGGCAATAGTGCCGTTACAGGAATTACATTGAATCCACAAAGGGTTGACAGAAGACTTTCATCGAGTAGTACGAGATGTACGGCATTGTTCCTCCTCTTCCTTCTTCTTCTTCTTCTTCTTCTTCTTCTTCTTCTTCTTCTCCTCCTCATCCTTCTACTTCTCTTCGCTCGTTCGAAGATTGATCCCGCTTGGCACCACAAAATTATCACCTCTTACGATAGATTGAGTGAGAA
>NC_062194.1:1577500-1580000 GCF_912470025.1 Vespa velutina
AAAGAAAAAGAGGTATCAAAAAAAAAAACAAAAAAAAAAAAAAAAGATTATAGATAACGAAAATGAAAAGGGCCGAACGGTACTATTCCAAGAGAACTAATTTTCCTGGGATGAACATCAACGATAATCTTTTAATCTCGTAATGCCACGAATCCGTTTTCGCGAATTTTCAAGCCGAAGATAAAATCATAGAACGATAATGGCGAAGTAGACACGTCTTCCACTTTAAATCCAATTAAGGTCGAGTTCTTATTAAGGAACAAGAAGTGTATATACCCTGCTACTCATTGATAGAAATTTAGGAAAAAAATAAAAAAAAAGAAAGAAAAAAAAAAAAGAAGAAAAAAAAATCGATAGAAATTTTGTCTGAAAAAAATTCTGTAGAAAAAGAAAAAGAGAAGAGAGTCCAAAAAAAAAAAAAAAAAACCAAATACAGTTTCCTTGTTGTTGTCTTCTTTCCTTTCTCTCTCTCTCTCTCTCTCTCTCTCTCTCTCTCTCTCTCCCTCTCTCTCTTTTTTTTTTCTTTTTAACTCTTTACTTTTTCTTTTCTTTATCATTATCAAAAGAAATATATTTATTGTCTGACAAAAAGTGTTTTAAACGCGTTATATATCTATAGAATTAATTAGAAATTTACGTAACGCCATAATATAATTACGTTAGACGTTATGTGACATATTTTAATTAGATCCCCGAAGAACGTGTTCAATGACAACGAGGACAGAAATGTTCCGATTAATTCAGGGTGCAAATTTATCGATTTCGTCGGACATACCAACGTTTCTCCTGAATTTTTTTACTACGTACCTGGAAATATAATTAAAAGTTGAATTTCAAAACTAGAGAGAGAGAAAGAGAGAAAGAAGGGAAAAAATACGGTAAGCAAAACGAGAACATTAAAAATTCCCCATGAAAACGGAAGGAGAAAGAGAAAAAAAGAAAAAAAGAAAATTAATACTTAAAAAAAAAAAAAAAACAAATTTCCATGATTCAAATATATCGAAAAATTTTTAACACGATATTTGTAATTTCTTTGAGCTCTCTAATTTCATTTCTAATATATGGAAAATACAAAATCTCTCTCTCTCTCTCTCTCTCTCTGTCTATCCTTCTCTTTTTCATTAATTTGTACTCTTTGAAACGTGTAAGTTGTATAGTAATAGTAGTACTAGTAATAATAGTAGTAGTAGTAGTAGTAGTAGTAGAAGAAGAAGGAATGGAAGTAGTAGTAGAAAGAGGCAAGGAACGGAAGGGCTTGACGTTATAAAGGAGAATCTCGTCCACAAAGAAAAAGCAAAAAGCAACGAAGCACAGGAGATAGTGGCAGACAGACAGACAACCATCGTAATAATAGAAAACTTCATAAAACCGCGAATATTTCGAAGAGGAAACTTCATTTCATCATCTTTATTGTTGATTTTCTTTCCTCCGTTTTTTTTTTTCTTCATTTTTATTTTTCATTTTTATTTTATTCTTATTATCTTCATTTTATTTTATTTTTTTTTATTCTTCTGCATTTTCTTTTCTTTTTTTTTTTTGTTTTCTTTCTTTTTTTCTTTTTTTTTTTTTTCTTCCAACTTCCCTCACCTCGTCTTTCAATCGTATATAAAATTTTTATACTATTCGAAAACTTTTACTACTTCGAGCTAAAATATTTTATTTTTTTTCCTTCTTCTTCTTCTTCTTCTTCTTCTTCTTTTTCCTCTTCTTCTTCTTCTGAAATGAATTTATCTCAAAATATTTATCTTAAAATCGTTCTACCCAAAAATAATATCCCTCGGAATATTGGGACGTGTGATTTTTCCTAAAAAAAAAGAAAAAAAAGAAAATTAAAAAAAAACAATCCGACGACTTTGTTAAAATTGATTTTGATTTTCAAAAACTCGAATCATGACTTTTCTAATTACTCCTCGTCTCAATAAAATTACCCCCTAAAACTTTTATTTCCGCGTATCAACTTGTGCGGTGTCTTGCAAATTTAAAAATATTCGTGATACTTTTTTCGATAATCTACATGTAGATATATATATATATATATATATAAATCTAACTCAAAAAAAGAAGTCAGTTGTTCGACTTAAGATATACATATAAATAATATTCATATATGCGCGTCTAAGTTAAAAAAAAAAAAAGGAAAACAAAATATCTTGAAAAAGTTATCAAAGGTAATTTAAAATCTGGTATTCCAGGGGATACATTTTATGCATTTTCAAATAGTAAAAGGAAAAAGAAAAAGAAAAAGAAAAAGGAAAGATAAGCGATCGAATGAGACGAATATTTTAACAATCGCAAAATACAGAAACATCTTCGTATCCTTTAAAGCATATAATATTACGTTGTACTTATTATATAAAAAAAAAAAGAAGAAAAAAAGAAAACAAACAAAAAAATTCACACGAAAAGTAAGACTTTCATTTATTCAATCATATAATATTTATTGATAATAATTAATTGCGTAATTATTTCGTAATAAAAAAACTATTGTCACATATATCTT
>NC_062194.1:1585000-1590000 GCF_912470025.1 Vespa velutina
TAAATTTTTTTTACATATAAATATATATATATATATATATACACATGTATGTCTGCATACGTACACATATATACGTACGTATGTAAATATAACACAAAAGAAATATATGTTCATAAATTTCTGTCGATATTTTCAAATCCAATATCTTTGAAGCAAAAATTTGAACGAGAGTATCAAAACGATCGCAAAAACTAGTTAACAAAATCACGAAGTAGAAAAGCGCCAAGAGAGCAATTAAGTTTTCACATCATCCAACGAGAGAGAAAGAGAGAGAGGCATCTTAAAGCACCTTGTTAAGCTTCTCTCTCTCTCTCTCTCTCTCTCTCTCTATATATATATATATATATATATATATATATATAGCTCTCTTCTACTCCTTCGATCGTGAAACGAGCTTCGTATCGACGGAGACAAGCGGAAACGCACGATCGATCTGAACTTATACGAACGAGTGTTGGTAACAGAGTCCTCCCTACGAAATTGCGTATATCTATCTGTCTCTGTCTCTCTAACACATATGGAGTAACTTTATCTCTCTCTCTATATATATATATATGAACATACAACCACACAAATATACACAATATTAAAATTCTACATTTATATATGTATATATATACACTTTAATATAAGATCTATCTATAAAATAAAAAAAAAAAAAGAAATAGAAAGAAACAAACAAACAAATAAAAAAGCAAAGAAAGAAAGAAAAAGAGATTACACAAAGAAGAAAAAGAAAATCTTTATCTAAACTTTTTTTCTCTCTCTCTCTCTCTCTCTCTCTCTCTATCTATCTCTCTCTCTCGATCAAGAATCAAGAAGATTTTTCTCAAGTTCCTTTCGATTAAACGCATGACTAAAAGGAAACAAAAAATAAAAGAAAAACGAATGAAAGCAAGAAGAAAAATTGGATGAACATTAGAGAAATTAGAGAAAGAGAAAGGGAGAGAGAGAAGGAGAGAGACAGAGAGAGAGAAACATACAGACAGAAGTTAGAAGACGTCTGGCCTTCTAATGTGACCGATGATAGGGTCAGGACACGGGGTCGTCGCTCGCAGGTGAGTCCTGGAGAGAGAGCAGTGGTTCTCAATATCGAATCCTTTGGTGCAAGGGATCGATCGTTCACCACTCCCCTCTCTCTCTCTCTCTCTCTCTCTCTCTCTTTCTCACACACACATACACACATACTCTCTCTTTAGTTCTCTATCTTTATCGTTCTTTTTATAGCGAACGTCTTCCTTTCTTTCTCTCTCTCTCTCTTTCTCTCTCTCTCTCTCTCTCTCTCACTCTCTTTTTCTCTCTCTTTTGCCTGTCCATCAGAATTTTGTAGGCTGAAGAAGAACGACATTTTCAGGACAACCGATTTTCACTCACGTCTTCCTTCTTCAAAGTTTAAAATCTTCGACATGGCCTCTCTCTCTCTCTCTCTCTCTCTCTCTCTCTCTCTCTCATTCATTTACCATCTATCTATCTATCTATCTATTTTTATCAGTTTATCGTAGATCAGTTAAGTGTTTTTTTTCCTTTTTTTTTATTTTAGAACATGGAACATCTAAGAACGCCAAGTAATTCCAATAGCACTTTACCAGAATAGAGAATGTAGCTTTTGAGATATACGGTGCTCTATTCGCGTTAAGGGTTTGATGACTTTTAATCGAGTTTTCATTCCTCCTCTCACCCACCCACCCTTCATAAACTAACCCAAAGTTTCATAACGTCCGATCTTCTCGAGAATTCGATATCTAAAGGGAAATAAATGGCAAGAAGGACGAACCTCTCTCTCTCTCTCTCTCTCTCTCCCTTTCTGTCTCTTCGATCAATTTTATTCTCCTTTCCTAGAAAAAAAAAAAAAAAAAAAAAAAAAAAAAAACAGAAAAAAAAATAAATCGTATCTAAGATTTAGAGACAAAACATCCATTAAAAAAAAAGAAAAAAAAAATATATATATATATGTGTGTGTGTAGATTTTTTGTTATCGTTCAAAATTTAATAAAGTAACAAATCGATAGAAAAGAAAAAAAAGGAATAATCAATGATCCATTCGTTCGATTAATTTCATCGTTAGGTTACATCGTTTGTTAATTAAATTAAAATACTCGATAATAATAATCGTGAATTCACTCGAGCGTGAATAATACATATATACTTGATTTAGTTGATTAATTCGGGTGATAATAAAAATTAAAACAAAACAGAAAAAAAAGAAAAAAAGAACGAAAAACCAATAGGAAGAAGAACGATCAAATTCGACGTTCGAAGTCGCGTGAAAATTGCAAAAGGTTTTGGTGAGAATCGAGTGCCGGCCATGGATGAATTAAGGTTCGATTGATTTTAAACGTGGACTATATCCTTCCCCTGGCCTCGGTGACCTGCGCTTTACGAATCCCTACTCGTTCGTACAACGATTAAAATCGACCACGTAAAATCGCTTTTTGTACCCGACTTGATTAACGATTATATCATATTAAATAAATAACATTAATTGGAGTATTAATTCCTTGACGTATCGTGATACGACATTCTTCAAATCTAATCCCGAAATTTTTCGATAACGATTTAAATCGTACAAGCGATTTCATTTAAATTAAATTTCGTCAAAATAGAACTAAATATTAATTAAATTCAATATAAATATTTAATTAATTTCTATTAATTCTTTTACTTTTCTTTTTTTTTTTTTTTTTTTGTTTTCTTCTCTTTGACTATCATACAGAATAGTGAATTTTTTTTTCCTTTTTTTGTTTTTTTTTTTTTTCTTAATTATTTTCATTATTAGATACTTAGGATAAGCTATAACAATATTTCTCCTTCTCATCGTAAATAATTCATTAGAGCTTTTTTTCTTTCCATCTCTTTATTAATTATCCAACACTTTATCAAAGTTTTCTTAATGATTAACGCTATTATTATTCTTATAACAAACGATATTATCGATAAAGAAAAAACAAGAAAAAAAAAAAAAAAAGGAAAAAAGAAAGCGATATATATATATATATATATATACATTTGACAAATTATGAAGACATTTATAGAGCAAAGCATTATTCATTGGTGTTAAATAAACTTAGCAAATCAATCTAGGATGTATCTACTAAATGATAGAGAATCCTATTATCGTAACTAATATTACTCGTAGACTTGCAACTGCATTGTAATTCGAGGGAATGCTATCATAGCATGCGGTTCGCTAGTTAACGTCAATACAGAAATGTCAGAACCACAAGCGATACTATCTCGAAATACGGTAGTAGCAGACCATCCTAGAAGATCGATCGTTCGGTCATCCTGTACCGTAGACAAACTGAACCTACGAATGTTAAACTAAACCCTCTACCAAACCAACCGTAATATTGTACCCTCCCCTCCCCACCCCCTCCCTCCCTCCCCCCCCCCGTTCAACTTCTATTATTATGCAATCGTTTGTCGTACGATAAAACAACCGCCAAGTGTTTTAACCAAAACGAAACGATTTAAAAGATAGATAATCCTTATCGCGGATCAGTTAATAAATAATTAATCTTAGAAAAAAAGTCGCATTGCTAATTTTGGATCAGAATTCAAAAAAAAAAAAAAAAAAAAAAAAAAAAAAAAAAAGAAAGAAAGAAAAAGAGAAAAAATTAAAGAAGGAGCATTATCTCGAAAAGTTTAACATTCAATTTTGAACAATTCCTATCGTTATGATAGATAATCAATGAGATTTAATTCCTTCATAATCAATTAAACAAAGATCGATATCCACTTTATTTATCACTAGATGATATATTCTTTTCTCTTTCCTTCTTTCTTTCTTTCTTTGTTGTTTTTTTTTTTGTGTGTGTATAATTTTTCAAATTATACTCACGAACTGATCGTCCTTTTCCCAACTCTTATCGATCATACATACAGTATGCCTCAATGAGATCTATCGAGAGACTACTCGTCGATCATGATATTGGGGAAAACCTAATCGGTTGGGAGAGTGTCTAACAATAATGCGGATAATGCTAATCCATTTTCTGATCGCGATTATTGGCACTCTGTTGATAATAAAAGAAAGAAAAAAAAAATTTGTAACGTAGACGAATAATCGAATTAAAAAGAACGAACGAAACATATTTTTCTTCTCTTTGATATTTTTTTTAAAAACAATTTCATCGCACGCTTATATATCTCGACTTATTTACCTTCGAAATCAATTCGTTGAAAATTGTACAATTATAAATATATATATATATATATATATATATATATATATATATATATATATACCTTTTCTTTCTATCAATCGAAGAAAAAAAAAAAAGAAATAATACGTAAAAATATATTCCTTTTATATATCAACGTATGTATGTATGTATGTATGTATGTATGTATAGAAATAAAAAAAGAAAATATATATCAATAGTATATTCCTTTGTATATCAATATAGGTATATATTAATATAAAAAAACAAAAAAAACGAAACGATATAATCAAAAATAATTAACGTTAAATAAACAAGTTTCGAATTAACGAGCTTGAATAAAAAAAAAAAATCCACAGAAAGGAAAAAAAGAAAGAAAAGAAATGAAAAAAAGAGAAAAGAAAAGAGAAGAAAAAGAAATCTTTCGGATTTGCGTTATAAATAAAATCTTTCATAAGACAATAATTAAAAAAATGCGGATTATAAAGGCTAAACGTTAAAATCCCATTGTTTACATGCATATAAAGGTGTATACAAAAAAAAAAAAAAGAAAAAAAAAAAAAAAAGAAAAGGAAAAAAAAAAAAAAGAAAAGAAATACAGTCTCGAAATCATAACGAACGATAAAAAAAGATCGTTTTTTTATCAGGAGATAATTAATAATCTAATAATCCAAGATAACTATGGTCAATCACAATATGACATGCGGTTCGATCCGTTTAAGTCGATTATTATCGATATCTATCTAATCTATTAAAAACAAAGAAAAAGCATCCAAGATCTTCGATCCACAAAGGTGGATAATGTGATCGATCATGCTATATAAATTCATTGTTCTC
>NC_062194.1:1597500-1635000 GCF_912470025.1 Vespa velutina
CACTATGCTTTCGTGCGCGATGTTCACGTGTTGCTCTCGTTTCCGGTGACACTCGACGGCCCGGAAAGGATCGACGAACACTTTGACATTAACGTTAGAGAGGAACTAGTTCGAGTACTTTCATCATTCTTAATTACTGAAAAATAAAAAAAGAGAGAAAGAAGAAGTAGAAGAAAGACCTAGAAGAAGTAAAGTGTAGGAATATTTTTTTTTTATTTTTTTATTTTTTTATTTTTTAATTACTTCTTTCTTCTCTTTTATTTTAAATCACGTACCTTTATTTTCTTTTTATTTATTTATTTATTTATTTATTTATTTTAGTCTTCTCTTTTTCTCATTTTTTTTTTCTTTTCTTTTCTTCTGATTAAAACCCATAGTAAGGTTAACAATCAATTAGCTAACAAGACAAATTATGACGGAAGTAAATAAATAGAGAACAAAAAAAAATATGTTCGTTTTTCGAACATTTATACCCAGCGAAAATTGTTTCGCGCTGCTTTTTATATATTTTTTTTTTTTGTTTTTTTTTTTTTTTTGTAATTTATCGCTAATTGTATCTACCCCGTTAGGGAATCTTTTTCCTTTCTTTTTTTTTTTTTTTGTTTTCTTTTTCTTATATTTCTTTCTGGTTTTCGTCATCGAGATAAAATTCATAAAGTTAGTAACCCCAGTTGAATAACAAGGTGCGATATATTAACGGAAATAAAATTAAAAAGGAAAAAAGAAGAATTGGTTTTTTTCTCTTTTCAAACGTCTAGCCTGCGAAAATTTTTTTACATTGTTTTATATATATATATATATATATATATATATATATATATATTTTTTTTTTTTTATTCATCATCCGATCGTATGTATCCTTGTTAGGGGGCTAACTACGAGAGCGTGCAAATTTTATTGCTAAAGGAGTATATCATATTTTTCAAATCAAAAATAACGACTATGTGAAAATTTTTTTACATTTTATTTTCTTCCTCTCTCTCTCTCTCTCTCTCTCTCTCTTTCTCCCTTCCTCTCTCTCTCTCTCTCTCTCTCTCTCTCTCTCTCTCTCTTTTTTCTCCTCCCCTAAGAACGAGTTATTACTTGAAATATTGGAACGAAATAATATCAATCCGAGTTATGAATTCCGTTGCGTTTCCTATGGCACAAAGGGAACAAAGTGATTTTAATGTCAACTAAAAGGCGAATTACTCTATTCTTTTCTGCGAATTATAAAGGAACGTTCACTTCGAGTGAGATCGTAGAGGACATATTACATAAATGACTCGTTTACTTTATGAGAAATGTAGAAAAGAAGAAAATGTCAACAACAACAACAACAACAACAACAACAATAACAGCAACAACAATGCAAACTTATATTTTTCTCAGTTACATCAACAAAAAGCTATCATATCACTTTGCCTCTATCCTTACCCTCATTCCCATCCCTAACTTCATCCTTCACCTACCCAAGTCCTTTTCAACGGAACAAAATTACACCCAGTGAATTTAACCCTTTGAACTGTGAGAACTGTACGAGTTTTATAAATGTTAACCATTCTACGTGTAATTACAACCAAATGAGCGAATAGTAACGTGATAAAATACGAAGACCAGACATAAATTAACAAAGCTACAACCACGCTTACGCCAACGTCTACTATGACGTAAAATTCTAAACATTATATAATGTCTATACTTATGCGTATACACGTATGCATACAGACAGACATACATACATACATACATACATACATACATACATACATAAATAGATACATACATATATACATACATATATACATACATACATATATATATATATATATATTACAGCAGATTGTCGAGACCAAAGTATGACATAAATGTAGCACGTTGTTCGTATTCAAAGGATTAACGACGACGAAAATATACGACAAATTCTATTATCATAGAGACACGATAAAATCCTTTTTCTAACATTCATTTGTACAAGAGTTGATTATTATTCTTTCGAAAAATAAAAAACGTGAAATCTATTAAATTGACGAAAATTTTTTGATGAACGAGAAAATGAAAAAAAAAAAAAAAAAAAAGAAAAAAGAAAGAAAAAGAAAAGAAAAAAATGACTCCTCTTCCATCATATTCGATCGACGAGCGAATATAGGCTGAAGCGGAAAAAAAAATTTTCCAATGATTTTCACACAATTTCAATGTTACACTTATTCGACACATCTTTTTTCTTTTTTTTTTTTTTCTTTTTCTTTTTTTTTTTTTTCTTGAGATAATTTGATCTTTTTCGGATTGTAAAATTAACTAAGGCCTAAAAACTTTCAGTATGTTTTAAGAAAACTTTTTGGTTCACCTTGTATAAGGAAGAGATAATTAGTGGAAAGTTTCTTTGGGCAATTATTTAGCAAATGATTAATGAATGTAACATAAACTTTAGAACAAAAGAGAGAGACAGAGACGGAGTGTGAGAGACAGAGAGAGAGAGAGAGAGAGAGAGAGAGAGAGAGAGAGAGAGAGGGAGATAGAAAGAGAGAGATAAATGAAAATAAGGGAAAAGTTGAAAGAAAGAAAAAAAGAAAAAAGGAAAAATAGAAGATAAAAAGAAAGGAAGAAAGAAAGAAAGGAAAGAACTTGCGATGATACCGTCTGCAACTTTAATCTCTCGAGCCATTTCCCGGTGTGAAATTTCGACGAGAGATAATGATAACGAGAGAGAGTGAAAGAGAAAGAGAGAGAACGAGAGAGAACGAGAAAACTCTTCAAGTTAGAAAATAGAAAGATAAAGAGAAAGAGGAGAATAGAGAAAACGATCCTTGAAAGTGAATGATGGTGGCTCGTTAGCGAACAGATCGATCGAAAAATATCAAGTTGAAATCGAACAATGTCAAAAAGCGAGAAAGCGAGAAAAGGGAGATAGAAAAATAGATAAAAAGTAAATCAAACTTCTATTATATTAAATTTCAAACGATATCATCAAACAAAAAGTGCTGATAATGAGCAGTTAACAAAGTGATAAGAGAAAAAAAATTTCAAGAGTAAAAAGAGAGATAAAGGATGACTGGGACGAAAAAAATATATTATTTCAAAGGGAAATAAAAAAAGAAAAAAATTATAAAGGAAGCAAAAGAGAGAGAGAGAGAGAGAGAGAGAGAGAGAGAGAGAGAGAGAAAGAGAACAAAAAATTATTTCAAATGGAATAACTGACAAGGCTGACCTCAAATTGGATGTGTTATCCTTTCGTGGTCGAGAAAATCGAGCGAGTTTCGGTTTATCGAATGTGCTTAAAGTGCGAACGAAAATTAGATAGATAGAAAGAGAGAGAGAGAGAGAGAGAGAGAGAGAGAGAGAGAGAGAGAGAGAGAGAGAGAGAGAGAGAGAGAGAGAGAAAGAGAGAATGAGTAAGAGAGAGAGAGATAGTGGATTCGATTAGAACACCCTGCAACCGAGTCGACTTATGCAAACGACTCCTGCTGGATTTACCGTTCATGCGAAATCACTACCACCCCCTTTTCACTCACCCCCATTTACAAGGCAGGGTGTCTGCTATCGACAGATCCTCGCACGATAAGCGGCTCATCTTGGAAAACAAATGGGGGAGCTCTGTAAAAAGTATATGTATGGATATGGCTATATATACGTATATGTATATGTACATATATCTATGTCCATGTTTATGCATTTCTCTATGTATGTTTGTATATATATATATATATATGTGTGTGTATGTCTACTAACATCGGTTAGCCAATGTATTTGTGTCTGTGTTTGGTATCTTCGTAAAGTGTGAATGAAAATCTTTTAACTATTAATGGAATCCTTAAGACGACGATATTAAAACTTTCTAACAAAATGATCTTTAATTCGTCTTGCAAAAAGTAGATAAATAAATAAATAAATAAATAAATAAATAAATAAATAAAAAATAATTCTCTAAATAATTCTAATAATTCTCTTCAATTAATTAAACGATTCGTGATGAATTAAAAATGTAATAATAATAATAATAATAATAATAATAATAATAATAATAATAATAATAATACAAATAATAAAAAAAAAAAAGAGAGAGAAAAGGAAAAAGGAAACGTTTTCGAAGCTCTTTTTGTAAACGTAAAACGTGGAACGATCTAACTTTAAACGACAAGTTTGCAATAACCCGACGTTTAAAAGAGCAACGTTAACACGAATCAAAGTATCAAAAGAGTAAGGTACAAACGAAAAGGAAGAAGCGAAAGGCCCGTTGAGGAAAGATATGACACTCGAGAGCGCACGTTCGACCACGAGATCTCGATGCAACGAGAGAGAAAAAAAGAGAGAGAGAGAGACAGAGACAGAGAGAGAGAGATATGCGCTTGCTATTGCAAAGAACTGCCGCCGCGCTTATGCTCATAGGCGCGGAATACGAAAATGGGAGAAAAAAATTTCTTTAAAATCGTGAAATATTATTCACGTAGAATTTCTCTCTCTCTCTCCCGAATTAAAAATAAAAAACTTATCATCTCGCTATCATTTCGAATCACGTTCCGCGCGATGCTTAATATTTAATTAAAAAATTAAATTAAATTGGATTGGAATTGAATTTTAAAGATAAATTAAATAGGATCGATAAGATAAAAATTTTTTGTTTTTTTTTTTTTGTTTTTTTTCTTTCTTTTTTTTAATTAAATCATCCTTAAAATTAAAACCGAGAGAAAAGATTTCTCTTATTAAAACAAACAAAAAAAACAAAAACAAAATAATGCATAACGAATTATTTTTGTTTTGTTTAGTTTTTTCTTCCAATCAAAATTCCCACGCTTTTGCGCATAGGAGAAGAACAATTCGTTAGGATTCTTTTTTTTTTCTTTTCTATTCTTTTTTACATAGATATCTATTCCCAGTTCATTCCTTTTATAAACGAGTTAACGAGAAGAAGAAAGATCGACACGTTTTACCCGGTAAAACCCGATAGGAGAAAGATAACAAATGACGACGAAAAGGCCATCATTCTTTCTTTCATTGCATCCCAATAAAAAGAGAAAAAGAAGCATACATATATATATATATATATATATATATGTAGATAGACAGAGAGAGAAAGAAAAAAAACCTTTTAAACATCCTTTTCCATGGGATTCTCGTGAATTTCACGATCTTGCAATGTGCCATCACCTTACCCTCCTCCTCCTCCCCCGCTCTTATATTTACATTGCAAATGAAATTTCATTTCCACTTTTCATTCCTCTAAGTGGTCAGCGTCTGACTTAATATCAATGTTCTCTATCCTTTTTCATTTTTCTTCTTCTTCTTCTTATTCTTCTTCTATCTTGACAAAGAGTCTCTCTCTCTCTCTCTCTCTCTCTCTCTCTCTCTATCTATCTATCTATCTATCTCTTTCTATCTTGTTCAACAATACTCCTCTTTTTATTTCTATCTCTATCTTCGAAGGACGACGCAATGCGTAGGCGTTCATCGTTCATCGAAACAGACAGAGATAGAAAGAAAAGATCGGGGGAAGGAAGTAAGGGGTGACTTTCGTCGAGAGGACGAAAATAGGCCAGCACGAATCTTTCCATCGATTTGCGATGTCTCGTATTGTTAGACCCTTCAAAATATATATATGCCTGGATCTATTTCTCTCTTGTATACAACATGATTTTCTTTCATCCCTTTATCCTTAAATTTTCTTTTCAGCTACATTTTACTGGTCATTGTAAAGAACTTATCTAAAATAACCTACATACATACATACATACATACATATATATGTATGTGCGTGTTTGTGTGTCTATTATACGATTCTAAGCTTATTTTATTTTTTTACTCGCCCTTGTCCTATATATCATACTTTTTTTCCCCCATATTATGCCTTTTATTCTAAAATAATCTCATTGAATAGCACGAGATTCAAATTAAAATGTCCATTTTCACTAACTTAACGTTCGTTCCCTGACAATCTTTCAGAATCTTCATCTTTCTCTTTTCGCCTTATATTAAATATTTCATAAACGTACCATACGAAATAACCAAAGACCGACTTTATCTTTAGATTAAACCGTCCTAATATCTTAAAGTAATACTGCACGTCGTTATTTTAATAGAAATAGCAAGCTGAAGCATGAAATTCTATTATAACGGCATCGAAATTCTAATTTCGATGGTTTAACGAGACTGAAAATAACGAGGTTCATATAACCAAGACTAGTTTTTGTTTCAAAGAGGAATATACCTCAAAAGTAGATTTTATTTTCTTTCGTTTTGTTTTTTTTTTTTTTTTTTCCTTTAGCCCTTCTCCCCAACCCCTTCCCCTCATCATATTTTCCTCTAGTAAAATATTCTTGGAAAAATTCTTATATATTCCTTATTCCATCATCCCTTTTTCTACCAAGATTATTTTGAATGAGTTTACGTATGGCTCATTACGGTTACGCACAACTTTATATAATTATTCATACGATTATAAAAGTTAAGAGGAAACAAAATGAAATATTATAATAAAATTAATCGTACGCAAGATATTCTTCCATTTATATTCTAATATTAATTTACATATTTTTGTCGTTACATATCATATCTCCCGCTATGTTATCATAGAACGGTATACAAAAAAAAAAAAAAAAAAAAAAAAAAAAAAAAAAGTCTAAACGATTGATCTAATTTTATAGATAAAATAATTAATAATAATACTTGTCCCAAATAAGATTATAAAGTGGAAAAACGTGAAAAAAAAGAAAATATATAATGGTAGAGTATCGTATTAAATTAAAAAAAAAAAAAAAAATCTAATATTTATCTACAAATGAATCATCATTGTTTCAACGTCACCTGTTTGTTAAAACTTCAAAATTATATTTGTAAATGCATTATAATAATATAATATTATCGATTAATTAATATAAAAGAAAATAATAATTATTAACGATTAGAATAATACCATCTGTTTGATATCCATCTGTAAAATATTCTAACAGAATAATCTATACGATATAAAATAACACGAGTTAAAACAAGAGATGAAAAGATAGATTGGATAGTTTAAATATTCATGAATCTTGTCCATCAAAAGACAAAGAAGATAACATGCACTTGAAATATATCGCTATATATAATCTATATACCAACATACATATACATATACATATACATATATATATAACTAACACAAGAATCGATATGTTCGAAAAGTCTATAAATTCATAGGATATACCGTTCGTTATCTTAATACCGAATATTGTGGAAAATTAATTAACGTTGGCGTGCCGTTGCATACGATAATTAATTAAGACGAACCCATCTTCCTGTCGGACGGAAGAACGGGCTAAAAACAAAAAGCACCCTGCTGTGTGAGTGAGTGAGAGAGAGAGAGAGAGAGAGAGAGAGAGAGAGAGAGAGAGAGAGAGAGACAGAGAGAGAGAGAGAGAGAGAGAGAGAGAGAGAGAGAGAGAGAGAGAGAGAGAGAGAGAGAGAGAGAGAGAGAGAGAGAGAGAGAGAGAGAGAGAGAGAGGGAAGGATGCTAACAGCAAAATCATTTGCCCATTTTGCCTTTAAGACTGTAGAAATTAACCAAGCGCGCACTCATTTTCTCTCACACACACACACACACACACACACATATACGCATGCATACGTATATACTTACATATGTATGTATGTATTACGTATGCACACACACGCACACACATACATACACTCGTTACATAGTTAAATTCACTTACCAAAATTCCTCGAAGAAAATTTTCCTTCTCCTACACTCTCATAATTCTCACTTTATTTTTTTCCAGGTAAGGAAAAAATAAAGATAAACTTTGTTATCTCTTTATTACCAATCTTAAATATCTTCTTCGAAATGCATATGTAAAGTATTTTAATTATATATACCATGGAAACTTTTTGACGTCATTTTAATCTCGTATATTTCTTTAAAACCCATATATATATATATATATATGAAGAAGAAAACTATTAAAAAGAAACTTTGAATCTAACATAAAAGTAGATATAAATGCACTTACGAACACGAACTGATATATACGTTTTACTAAAACGTACTAATGCGTCTTCTCGTCCTTTTTCGCTCGTATAATATACATAATAAACTTTGCACGATGACGTATAAGCAATGAAAACAAAGAGAATGAGAGAAAGAGAGCAACATATAGCAGACAAACGACGACGACATATGTATGTCCTTTACGATGTTCACTATACCGATTGAATGCGTGCCAAAATAAACGACGTTGATCGATTAATGTCATTCACCTTTTACCACTCGTAAATCACACTACGCCAATGGCAACAACATTGTATTCTCAATCTTTCTTTTTCTTTTTCTTTTTTTTTTTTTTTTTCTTTTTTTTTTTCCTTTATCCCACAGGAAAAATCAAATGACCGATAATGAAAGTAATTTATTAACGAAATTATCCGTAAAACGAGAGAAAAATACTCTCTCTTATTCTCTTTCTCTCTCTCTCTTTGATTGGAAATACACGTAACGTCAATTACAAAATATTAAAACGAAGGAATAAACTCTATAGAAGGCAAATAAAGCGAATAATTAACAGATAATCGATCCATTCCTCTCTTTCTCTCTTTCTATATATATGTATATATATATCTTATTGGTTGTCTATCAGCAGGTGTTTCTTTCTGTCTTTTTCCCTCTCATTAAGCACCCTTCAAGCACAAGTGTCTATCTGAACGCGATAGAAGTTGCATTCGTTTTTGCATTTGGATGCATACAAGAAAACCGCTAGCTTTTCCACGACTCACCTACATAAACGAGTGAGAGAGAGAGAGAGAGAGAGACAGACAGAGAAAGAGATATGCACACAGAAAAAGAGAGAAAAATAGAGAGAGAGAGAGAGAGAGAGAAAAAGATAGAGGGAACAAATACATACGTATTATATGAAAAAGAAGACATTTTCTATCGCGTGGATGAGTTAGTCGCGAGCTACGCGTACACACTCTTTGAAATGGCAAAACAATCGGCGTTTATTCTCTGTGCTTTTCAGCATCCAACTGACACAGCTCGTTCCCACAGAATTCCGCGGTATTTCCGCCTTGCCTTCCAACCAAACGGATGCAATCGTGCGAAAGAGTAAAACGTATTCGACTAATTCTACCTCCATATAATACATACAGTTACATACATACATACAGATATATATATATATATATGTGTGTGTGTGTGTATATACGTAGGTACGTACGTATCTATAATATAATATCATCGTACGTAATAATAGCCCAAAGAGATATCGGAGGTTCATTCTCACGGATATATTTTTCCAATCAAAACCATACCCCATTTCATTTATACAATCGACCCATAAAACGATTTCAAATGGATTTAACGATAATGACCGAGATAAAAAGGAATAAGATCTATGGGGAATCCTACGTATGTATTAATAATTAAAAATTATATTATAATTGTATTATTGTTATCGTTGTTATTATTATTCTTATGAATGGGATATACTTTGTTTATTTACTATACCATTAGAACGTTTATATGTATATAATATGTATCATTTTAATATTAATAATTAAAATGATACAAAAGGTGTCTCGTTTTTTTTTTAATCATCCTTCAAAAATGATAATAACTACCAAAAAGAAAATTGTATTATCATTATTATTATTATTATTATTATTATTATTATTATTATTATTATTATTATAATAAATAAGACACCCCGTATTGTACCATTAGATTTAACATTAATAATTAAAAGTTCACTTGGATGAAATTATAATCGAAAGTAAAAATCTTTCTCGATGAATTTATAAATGCATCGAGCGGAATATGAAATTCGACAGAAAGCTTTTTTCCTACATTTTTTTCATATCCTAAATGCATACGTGTTGTTTAGAGCCATCAAAAAGTTCCCACCAACGAAACTCGATTTTCCATTCGCGATCAATTCGACATATGTCTATACCTTTCCTTCTGTTTCTATATTTCTTTATATTCCTTTGTTTCCTTTTTCCTTTTCTTTTTATTTTTTTATTTCCTTTCAAGAGACCTTAGCAAAACAAAGAAACAATTCTGTAAGCAAATATACATACCATCATGTTTATTCTCTCGTTTTCTTAAGTAACTTCAATCTCTATATGATTTCTAAACTCATTGTTATTTTTAAACCACGGCAATTAGATTTTTTAAATTTACGAAAGGAAGAAAAAAAATGAAAAAAAAAGAAAAGAATTTTCACTTTTAATGCTTACGTAATTTATATTGCAAATAAAATATTCCTGTTTAGGAACTATATATATATATATATATATATATATATATATATATATATATATATATATATATATATATATATCTTACGGGTAACAATTTGTTACGTAAATATGTATGTCTACATAATTTAGACGTAAAATATTTTATACAAATACACACACACACAAACACAAATACAAAATACACATAATAAAGTAACATTAAAAATAAATATCTCTTCGTACAATTCAGTTAAAAAATAAAAATTGAATCAGTTAAAAATTGGTTAAAAAAAAATAAAAAAAAAGAGAAAAAGAAAAAAAGGAAGAAAGAAATCCTCCTGGAACTTTGAATAATAAATAATAAATAAATAAATAAATAAATAAAAAAAAAAAAAAAAAAAAAAAACAAGAGAGAGAAAAGAAAAAGAAAAAGAAAGAACGAGAAAAGATAAAAAGATAAAAAGAATAATAAAAGAAAAAGAAAATCGATTGTAACTAACTAAACGAGCAAGTTTCGAGAAATAATTGGCTTTTGCAATTATTCATCGCACACAAAATTATCTACGCTTGGTGGATCATGCTTTTTAATCGATTCCACTGGCAAAAATAGATAAAAGGATCAACCTGGTTAAAGTGAGAAAATATTGGACGATTCTATATAAAATACTGATGATCTAGCTAAAAGATTTAAACTGGCATCGAACAACAACCAACATTTTATTAATTCACAGGGGCGACAACGTTTATTAACTCTTTCGAGTTAAATTTTCACATTAAATTCACGAACGAATATCAAATTTTTTTTGCTAGTAATAATAAAATACATTATAAAAGTTGTCTATTACGATATCATTGATATATAAATTAATGATAATTATTTTGAAAATTTATAAATAATAATTCTGGATGACTTACTGCTGTCTTCACTCTTTTTTCTCCATAAAAAAAAAAAAAAAAAAGAAAAAAAAAGAAAAAGCAAAAAAGAATGTGATTTAATATTAAGAAAGAAAGAAAGAAAGAAAGAAGAATTAATTTAACGAAAAATAAAAACAAAAAATACGGGATAAAATCGTACTTCTCTGACATATAAAATATCATCTATTCTGGGGAAAAAGAAGAAGAAGAAGAAGAAGAAGAAGAAGAAGAAGAAAAAAAGAAAAAAACGAAGAAAGAAAAAAAGAGAGAAAATATCCAAGGATATTCTCAAGGACGTAGCCGATAAAACTATTCCCCGTGATACAAAATGGCCAATGGGTGGTTATGTAGTAGTAATAATAGTACATAGTAGTAAGCGTAGAAAATATATATTTCTAGACATTTATGAGGGGTTAAAGGAAGTTAGTTGGTTCAAGAATGTCCTTCTTCGATCGTTGAGTCACAGACGGTGATTCATCGAATCAGTGGAAACGTAAACACACGTGATATTATAAGAACGTAAGAACATATGTAGGTATGAGTGAACGTGGAAAACGTTATATTCACTTTGTCTTTCTCGGTATATATAATGTATATATATATATACATATATTATATATATATATATGTATGTACATATATAGATAAAGGAAAGAAAAGGCACATAACATAAGTATAACATAGAGCTTGGCAAGAGACAAAAGATTATACGTGTATTTAGTGTAACATAGCTCGTACACATACATACATACATACATACATATATACATGTATATATATATATATATATATATATATATATATATATATATATATATATTACCCGTAGTTTCTTTCATGGAAGGAACGATTGTTGGGTACAATGAACGAAGCGCTTGAAACAGCTGATCGTATAGCGATAGCATAGCTCGGACTATTACAAATATCCTCTATCTTCGAGAAACCATCATCTCTAAAATCTCCATTTTATTTCTTGAAATAAAAGATATTGGTATTTCTAATTGAAGAAAAAATTTTTATTATCACGTTTATTACGTGATGAAACGATTGATACATTAATCATGATCGATCAATGTTTTCAGATAATTTTATTCACAAACTTTTAGATCCAATAGAAAAATTTATGATCGCTTCTGACGTACAAATGTTTGTGTGGCTTTCTGAAAGAAAAAAAAAAAAAAAAAAAAAAAAAACAAAGATAATAGCTGTTTTTATTGGTCAACAAATTTTCTTTTCTTTCTTTTTTTTTTTTTTGTTTTTTGTTTTTTTTCTTTTTCGTCGGAGAAAAACCGACTTAGCCAATCTTTATTATGAACTTTCAATTATTTTATTATAATCCTTAACCATTCATCATTGATATATCTCCCTCGATCCTATCGGGACAATTTATAGAAATGATCTATAGAAACGATCTATAGAAATTTACGGTACGATAACTCTAAGAACGTATCGTATATCACATAAAGAATTTTCCAAGTTACTTGGAAAATGTTGTATTGGTTCACAATTCAACCTTATTCCAAAGATAATCTTCCAGAGTGCGTTATATACTAGGACAAAGTTTCTATGGCCAAACCACCGACAGCTGGCATTTGACAGTGACATAAAAAGGAATAAAGAGAAAAATCAATAAAAGTGTATCTAGAAAGGGCGAAGAAAAAAAAAAAAAAGAAAAAGAAAAAAACGCACAACGAACTGAAAAGAATTCTCAAAGTTATATCAAGTTAATTAGATTTGACAATCGGATAGAGCGATCAACGTCAAGAGCATTATATAAAATGGATTTAATATCATCTTACGTTAATTATATTAATACGTAATTCCAATTATGATCGATATCTCATATACATATACATATACATATACATATACATATACATATATATATATATATATATATTTTATATATACATATATTAATGTCGATTTTAAATCGTTCAACGTTAATCGATTAAAATATATAAAATTGCATGCAAAAATTATGGTAAAACAAGAAGGAAGTATAGAATCAAACCTGTTTCTTTAACGGCGTAGCATATTCATCTCTGCTTCTCTCGAACCTTTCGAACTTGAAACTATTACTCCTGTATAGTTCGTTATCACTCTGTTGTCTTCTACAGAGTCTCCTGGTGAATGCCCGTGGCCGGCATGGCGCACATTCGGAGGCGAGCTCCCAGTGCAAGTGCAACATCGCGAGCTCGGCCGTGCACCTGGCCATCGCGCAACCAGCACGTCTAACACGATATTTAACTCGTTTTATACGTCCTTCGGTTTGTGGTTTATGAGAGCATGGTCGAGTTCCAGCGACGCTATCCTCATCGTCCTCGTCAACGTTCTCTGCGGTTTTTCCGCATTCGCAGGTTGCGCGACTAGCCGTTGCTGTACGGCGTGTCGTGATCATCATCATCCTTGGCTCGTGGGAGCAAGGCCTTGATTGCTCGTCGCAGTCGCACTCGCACGGCGCCTCGCCGCCGTCTGTACGATTCTGCTCGACAACTGAGCTCGATGATCTCTCTTGTTGTTGTGACATTCCTACAGTTATCGATTGCTGTTGTTGTTGTTGTTGTTGTTGTTGTTGTTGTTGTTGTTGTTGTTGACTTGTTTGACTCGAGGAGCCAGCTAAAGGAGATGAAGTTCCTACACGACGTTGTTGCTGTTGTTGAGGGACAGTACCATTGCCTGTGTGTCGACAAGGTCTCTCCGCACATTCGCATCTGAAAATAAGTCAAATGTTATTTTATATATATATATATATTACTTTATAAAAACTGTAATAAAATTTTATAAGAGGTTCTTTTTTTTTTTTGTGAAGAAGAGTACGAAACAAGAGCCGTTAATAACGACTCTTATCAATCTCAATTTGGACCATTAACAAAAGCACTTCAATCATCATAAAAAATTTGCCAAAATATATCACGTATCATTTTACGTATCATTAGCACAGAATGTCGATATGCGCGCACATAGAGACACAAGTGATAAAGGGAGAGAACACCCGCGCGCATGCACATGTTCCTACACATATACGCGCGCGCGCGCGCACACACACGCATACATACATACATACGCACACAGCAGCAGATATGTACACGCTCGACAGGTCCTTTAAGCCGCTTCACGCTCGGAACGAGCGAGACAAAATTTCGGATTTCAACCCTCAACATGCCGGATATATATATCTTCATGGTCTGATGCACGCGCACTTGCGTGTTCCTCCCTTGTGAACGTAAAACTCCACGAGTTTTATAAAGGCCTCATTATGACAATGAGTACTCTTATTTTCTTTAAGACGACTTTTGTTTGAATATTCGAGGACAATGGATTCTTTCATCAGAAAAAAAAAAGAAAAAAAAAAAAAAAAAAAATAGAAAATAAAAAAAAGAAATCACAGTCAAATGTAAGGAAAAAACTATGGAGAACAGCACGATTATAAAATGTTCTCGTATCGACGCGAAAAAGTTCACGAGAATGTAGCAGCTGATCGGAAGCAGTCCTTAAACGTATCATTGTGTATCCTTACGCGCGAAATCACAAATATACAGAAGGACAATATCAATCAATATTTATCCGAAATTTCTACGAATGAACAAAAAAAAAAAGGAGAAATAATTAAATGTACGTATAATTATCAAATGACATATACGTAGACTATTAAAATTACAATTAACGTTGAAACTTTTAATATTATAATAATACAAACGTGTAGTTAATTGTTATGCTCTATAAGAAAAAAAAAAAAAATGAAATATGAGAAAAAGGAAAATAATGCCCTGCTTAAGACATATATATATAGAAAAAAAAAAAAAAAATATATATATATATATATCAGTTCTCACCTTCTGACCCTCCGCGAAGATCCAGCAGCGCGGGATGCGTGTGGACAGGATTGCAACTCGTTTGGACAGTCGCAGTTGCCTATTACCGATTGCTGTTGTTGCTGCTGCTGTTGTCTCGTACGACGAACCCTTATTAATACCGGATGTACCGGACACGGTTGCACTTGACAAGCACATACTATCGTTTGCGGACCCCGTGATCTTCGTGATCCACTGGCACCACGCTTCGCGCGTTGGTCCACGTGCAACTGACATGGTTGCACGGGGCAGCCGCAGCGTCCTACGCCACTGCGACGCCCGACACCTTGTACACGTCTCCAGACCCGCTCCATTCAACGACCGGCGTGCGACTGACAATCTTACGCCCCATACCATTCGCTCGGAACCATTTCGGTTAACTTCGGTAAGTTTCGGTTAACGTTCGACTCCTCCTCGAACTCGACGTTTTAAAGTAGGGATGAGAACTCGATGAGCTGTCAAACTCGTTACATCTGTACGACGACGATTAAGATTATTCTCTTCTATTTTTTCGTTAGATATTAAAATCAAAGGATCTAATAATAAGATCGTATTATTTATAAATATATCGGAAATAAATCGGGAAAACTTTCGTTTAATATCTTCATAGAATTCTTCAATTTTTTCTTTTCTTTTTTTTTTTTTTTTTTTTTTTTTTTTTTTTTTTTTGATATACGTAAGTACAAAATGATGAAAGTGAACGTGTGTATTTTTTATTTCTTACTTCGATCGAAATCAATTTTTTATAAACGAATGTCATGTATATTTCTGCCTCGTATGATGTCTCTTTCAAAGTGTTATTTTTTAATGGCTGGCTTTTATTAATGGATATTTTTTTTTCTTTCAGTTTATTTTTTTTTTTTTTTTTTTTCTTTTTTTCTTTTTTTTTCACGAATACGTATGTATGTATGTATATTTGGTGTTATACATATTGTATAACTAAAGTGAGTTATTCTGAAATATAGAAAGAATATCAAAGGAGATATGTTTTTTAATTTCTGACAAATCACGATTGGTCTTATTTTTATATACATATATATATATATATATAATATTGATATATACAAATTTGATAAATATAAATCGTAATGTTATAAAAAAAAAAAAGAAAAAAAAAAAAAAAAAAAAAAACTGTTCTTATGTACCTTTTATAATTTATTTCATTAAGCTAATTTAATTTTTTTATCAATTCACTCGCGTTGTACTTAATACGGATGAGGCAAATATTTGTTGCAATATTCGTGGAATCTTTTTTAAATCCATACAAACGTAGGCACGACCTGACGGCATTTTTTCGATCAATCTAAAATAAAAAAAGAAGAAGAAAAAATAAACAAACAAATAATAAAACTAATGAAAATGAATAATAAATAAGGATAAATAATGTTCTATACAAAACCTTGTCGCTTGATCGCCCAACGAACCGATAAAAATAGCATAAGCGTTTACGTCTGGATTCGACGTGAGTACTTTAGCAAATCTTTCTGGTCTAATCCCATAACGTTCTAAATTTGCATCCGAAAGTACAACAACGATCGATTCGTCACTATCTTCTTTAGCTAAGCCAGAAATAGCATCTTGCGTTGCTTCTAATGTATTATCACCGGACATACAAAATTGCGAATGAGCGTGCATCATCTGTAAAATGATTATGTTAAAAAAAAAAAAAAAAAAAAAACAAAACAATCCCAATAACACATTATACTTAATATATTATTAAAATTTTTCTCATCTTACTTTGATTATTTCTAATCTTCTTTTATTATCAATCGGTGGTTTAGAACGATCCACAAATACGATACGATGATCATCCCCGGAATGACCAATGATGTCATATTGAAATCTATCTTCGTAACCACTGAACGATTCCATAACCATAACGCAAGCTTCCATTTCGCGATCTAATCGTCCGTCATGGCCATTAAATCTATACATGCTACCGGACACATCAACCACCAATTTCAATCTTTTCGGTTTTAATTGGGGAACACCAATCTCTGGTTCCTTTTCTGCTCTACGTCGATAAATCGTTTTTTCACCCGTTAAACCTTCTATTAATTTGGTATCATCCAATTCACCGGACGTTTGGTGTCTACACCATTGACGTTCGTTGCTTTTAGCTTGTAAACTACCTAAGGGAAAAAAAAAGAAAAAAGAAAAAGATAGAAAATAATGATACGTATCAATCAAACAAAACATTATAAATGCTAATAACTTACCTAATATTATTCTCAATGCTTGAACTTGTTTAGAAACGGCATCGCTAAATCTATTGTAAAGTTTATGATCGTATTCGCTCATTTTGATATCCCTTAGACGTTGCTTAAATGCACGCAAACCCATTTCACGTGCAGCTTTTTTTATATGTTCAGGAACTGAATTTTTTTCATCATCGCTAAGCTGATGTACTGTATGACCAGCATCCAAACGATATGGACCACCCTTTCCACCTAATCCAGCCGTGTCTCTACCTAGGATTTTACGAGAAAAAAAAAAAAAAAAAAAAATATATATACATATAGTAAAAATATTTCTTAACGAATCGTCCAACCATTTTGATATTTTTTTTTTTTTTTTTAATCAAACGTTAACCTCCTGTTCCACCGGCCCATGTATTTCCACCAACGTGAGGATCATTATTCTCATCGATCTTTCCATGTTTCGGTCCGCTCACATCTTGACCCGAATATCTTTCCTTCGTAATTTGTATTTTATCATCGTCAATCCCCCCAATCATACTTCTCCAAGAGCCTAAAGACTTTTCTATATTCGTTAAAGATGTTTCCCATAGACGAACGCATCCAGTGACGTCAACAGTTACCAGACCATAATTCGAAGTAGTCGATGCAAATATTGGTAACTCTTTACCGTATAACCATTGTGAAAGATGAGAGATTCTGGTAGGTCTAAAAAAAAAAAAAAAAAAAAATACAAACTTATTATTATCCATTATCAACTGTTGGAAATATTTGTAATAATAATTAAATAGCAATTAATTTTACTCGGGTATGGGAATGTATCGAACTTTGTGATTGACAGTATTAACGACTTCTAAATAACCAGAAATTCCAGTATGTTTTTTATCATTAGGAGAAACTTCTTCAGGAACTTGTTCAATGGATATCGTTCGTATCACTTGACCGTCGTTCGTTATAATAGGCGTAATAAAATTATTCAATCGTATTTTCCTAGGCCAATAATATAATTCATAAGCACTGTCCAATTCAGGAAATCCAATAATGATACCAGCGTATATGTTATTAGTAATCAAAAGTCTATTAGGAGAATTTATCTTTTGTTCCAACGCTTCGCTAAGTATATTTTGATGTAAATTATCTTGAGAACAATTCAATAAAATGTCTTTCCTCAGGTTAGTACTATCGGATTCTTGAATATCTCGTAAAACATTTGGACACGGTTGAGACTCCACAGACTTCTCGAAAATGTATTTATTCTTGAACGTATCCTGTATCAGCCATTTATTCGCAGACGCAAGCAATATCGATTCCGCGTCACAGGGTAAATTGATCGAATAGACACTCATACTATCCAGATTGATAACTTCCACCTTGTTTTTGTTAGGAACGAAAAATACAATTTGATTGTTCGAAGAAATCAGATCTGGCAACATTTTCCAATTTAAATTTTGACGTCCAAGAGTGTTGGAAATTTTATCAACAGTCTGTTCGAAAATTGATGACAATTGAATTTCTTGAACGGACCCTTTATCCGTATTTATCATTAGCAGACTATTACTCTAAAAAAAGAAAAAAAAAAAAAAAAACGATTATCAAAATATAAAAGAATTATTTTCTTTTTTTCTTCTTTTTTTCTTTTTTTTTTTTTCGACACATAACTTACATTTCCTTCATGTAGAAAAACATTTCCAATTTTATCAGATGCAATTGTACATAACGATGCATTATTATGACTTCGTTCTTTAATCAAACCGTGTATTTTAATCTCTTGAATTGTTTCGCTCTCTAGATTCATAGTAAACAAACTTAAAGGATTCGTAGTAAGTACGTGTACTTTATCATCTGTCCCATCTCCTTTTGTTCCCTTAGTAACTGTCAAAGACACGACTAGACCACTTTCGTTTAATGGTACAGTCCAATAACTTTGTAACTCGGTGAACCATGCAGATCTAGCTTCTACTCGATCTAACATTTGACTATTTCGAATTGGATAAGAGGGTGCTTTCAATTTAATGTATCTCTCTTGAACGGGCAGAACCTTGAATGTGTTCAAAACGTTCCAACTACCGCAAACCTTGATATCCGGTAAAGATATTCTGAAAGGAAAAGGAAAAATAATGTTTTGTACATTTTACTGCTTTAAAAAATTTATTTTATTATTTTCTAAAAATTATATAAATTTTTCTTTGCCTCTTTTTTCCTTTTTGCTATCTATATTACAAAAAAAAAAAAAAAAAAAAAAAAAAAAAAAAAAAAAAAAAAAAAACTTGGGTAATAAAACCGACAAACATTTTTTTATTCACATATTTTCTCGAAAATTATATAAAATAAAATACATCCTTACTCTTTCGCTAATGCTATATTATTCGGTGAAGTTCCTACGGGAATGCCGTGTTTGTGTAAAACAGTTACTAAAGTATCAAAAATTTCTGGACTGTATCGATCGAAATCAAATACATTTCTGACAACTACCGGTAAAGGTTCTTTTGGAAATTTCTGAAATAATTACAATTCGTGTAATTATTTTCAATGAAATAAAATATCATTGATTACATTAACATATATATCATTCAAGCTCACCTCTATATGTTTGACTATATTGACAACTTCTCGTGTCGAATAGGGATAGGATACTAATCCTTGATCGGCCATACCTCTCAATTCTCCAAAGGCCTTAACCAATTTCTGTATTATTTTATCATCGACATTAGGACCGTATTGCTTTAACAATTGAATTTCATTTTCCATAGTGGGATTATCAACAGAATGTGTACTAAATAGATCTCCCAAAGAACCGAAGAAATCATTGCCCAAAAATGGAAAACCAGGTCTGTTCGCTAATATTATTATTCTGAAATCTGGATGAAGTGGTATCCTTTCGTTAGAATTATCAATAATTGAATTGGTTTTAGATGAAACGATTCTTCTGCCATCCGATAATATCATTTCTCCGGACTCGACCAAAGTCTAAAATCAAATGTAAATCAAATCAAATCAAATCAAATCAAATCAAATCAATTCCGACATGTATCACTCAAAGTTAAATCTCTTGAATGGGATCAAAGGATATTTTGTAAAAAAAAAAAAAAAACTTACCTTTAATATACACGTCACATGTGTCGGAGCTTTATCTGCCTCGTCGATAACAAGCACATGTCCAAGTTTAACAGCTTGAACAAGTGGTGAATCTTCATAAACTACTTTACCATCTTTAACCATAGGCTGCAATGTTAAAGTTTGAACAGTAGTATCCCTATGCAATTGAATATATTCTCGGGGTCTATTCATCAATTGTAACAATCTATCGACTATTTTATTTTTACCAACGCCTTGATTACCAACTAGCAAAAGATTATATCCGAGCATAAAGTCTTGAAGTAAGCTTTCCAAAAGTGCTAAATGTTGTGGTACGTCGTAAAATAAAATATCTGGTACTTTGCTCAATAACTTTGTACTGTATCTATCGACAATCGTTTTACCAATTTTCACAGTTTTATCTGTAACTTCGTAATCGATTTTCCATTCGGTCTTATCTTCTTTAGGAATTATATTCAATCGATTCAAACAATCATCCAATGCTTGTTTAGTCACAGATGGTAAGAAACGTGCCAGGCAAGCTCGATGAACTGCCATGTAAGCATCATCGTTATCAAATTTTTTCATTCTTTCGGCTATTCTTAATAATTGTCTTGTACTAAGTGATCCAGCGAGAGACTGTAAAGTTGGATCATTCGAAGATCTTAATGTGTGCGCTAATTGAATAATATTTAAAAGAGCTTCGCTGGGTTCTCCGTACTACATATATAAAAAAAAAAAAATATATATATATATACATAAATTATATAATGAATTAAGGAAAGAGAAAATTTAAAGGGTGAAAGGTACTTACTTTCGATCGAATAATATGAATTTCTTCTTCTTTAGCCAAAGGTCTCATTTCATGAAAAAGGAACATACTCAAAAGCTCTGAATTTAACCACTGACCTATTGAACTATTAATCACTGGCTTTCCAGCAAGTGCTATCAATCTAAAGGACGGATGAATTTGATAAACCCCTGATTTATGCATTTCTTCGTCCGATTTTTTATACTCCTCTTTAATTTCGTTGTATCGATCGGATCTTATAAGTCTCGTGCCATCGTGCAATTGTAATTCACGATCGTGAATTAATCTTAAAGGAAGAGAATACTAATCAATTATGGATTGTAACTATAACATATATATATATATATATATATATATATATATATATATATATGTGTGTGTATGTATATATGTTTGTCTTTTTTAAATCATTATACCTATGTAATATGGCAAGAGTACTAGAATGTATTCTATCTATTCCATCTAACACAGCCATTTTTCCTTTAAGAGCTGCATCCACAAGAGCCGAATTTCTCCAAACAGTATCACCATTCGGTAACGTCGTTCTTTGCTGTATTAAATCCCTCGACGTCATGTCCTAATACGACAAAATAAAAAATAAATTGATCATATAACAAACGAAAACGAAGAAAATAAAATTTCTAAAATCGTGAAATCATTCCTTCAAAAATACTTCAAAACTAACTTGATAAAGCATTATAGGCTCTACTTCGTAACCCATTAAATCAGCTAACTTTTGAACTGTCGTAGTTTTCCCACAACCTTTCGGACCAATTAAACACAAATCCGAGGCCAAATGCGATTCCATTAAGCTGGCCAATAAATTATTTTGATACTTCGTCTCTATATAATTATCTCCCATCGATTTATTTAATTCTATCGATCCAGAAAGCACCTGTATATAATTGAAAAGAAAAAAAAAAAAAAAAGAAGGAAAAAGAATTCAATTATCAGTTTTCAACAAAATATAAATTTCACACAAAAAAATATCCTTTTTCTTTTTCCTTACTTGCAACGTCGTTTTTACGTCGTCTCTTCTGATAAAAACATTTAACAAATTCTCTCCAATTTTCTCAGTATCTATTTTACTTGATTTTCTTATCAATGGATTTCTCAAAATATCGAACGTTTTAAGAATATTTTCAACAGCGTCTTGTCCTTCCTTTCCCAAAAACAATTTGTACGGATAAAACCTATAAAATATATCAAATATCGAGAGATCCGGACAATTATCCTACGGCAATAACCGAAAATAAATAATTAAAGAAAAAATTCAAAAATATTTCATAATTGAAAATCAATCAAACGAATTTTGATATATGTACCAGAATTTTCGCAGCTAGCGGAAGATTATCCAAAGGAAAATCAGGAAGATTCAAACTCATAGCTTCCTGAGTTACCAAGGCATGAGCACAGGATAATAATTTTGATAAACGTTCTGGATCAATGTTGTCCGATGTTATTTTTTTCATCATATTAATCTGTTCCTGAAAAAGTTCCAAAAAAAAAAAAAAAAAATATATATATATATATATAAATACAATAATATTAGAAAACTTTCTAAATTTTAATGGATGCGGAATCACTTTCGAAGAAGAATGATTTTTTGCGATTCACTCGAAGATTATAATTATTCTTAAGGGTTGATTTATTTGAACAACTTCTATTATCGATTAAATTTGCAAGTTGATAAAAACAAAATACGAATAATAATTCTCATGTGATCTTTAATTAAATCGTCTTCGAATTGTTCATTTCGATAAATCAAATTCTCCTATAATGAACATCATCTGAACTATTCTCATATTTTAATATGAGAAGATCTCTGTATTGAAAATCTTTGCAATAATAAAAATATTTAAAAATAAATAAAAATAGCACCTTCATTTATTCGATCAATATACTTAAATATTAATTGATAAGTATTCTTAAATAAACGAACAATATTTATAATAAAATCAAATGCAATTTTGACACCTAATTATTTATAGTAAATACTTACTATATATATATATATATATTTATTTATTTATTTATTTATTATACCATAGATATTTGTATATACCGATCATTTATATTAAAAAATACTTATCATTAATTAATAAAAAAAAAAAATAAAAAAATAAAAAAATATTGATAGAATAAACACAAATGAATAAAAATTGTTAATAATAAGCTCAGTCAGTATGTTTATCGGATAAATGATCAATGAAAGATTTTGATATAAAAAAAAGAATATATATGTATGTATATACATACATACATATATATATATATATATATATATATATATATATATATATATATATATATATTTAATTCAGATAATATTATTTTCACGAGAAATCGTGAACCAGTGATTTAACGAGTAAGGAATGTTACTATTGCGATCGATTCCATACATAAAAGCTCTTGGAGTGATTAACGCCAAGTGGTTCCTCCTAACCGAGGCAACTACGCGAGTAACTACCACTCGACACGAAATCCCCTAAAGGATTTACCTCGAGAATTTTCATGGAAAACTTTCCAATGGAATGATACCTTATCCAAAGTCGATCTCTTCCAATGCGATAATGAGTGCTGTATACATATATTCAATCCTCTGTTAGAAATCCGACAGAACTATATCCATTAAAATGGTTGAATTCATTCGTTACTTATCTATTATTTTTCGATTCTACAATTCACACGAGATAATCTCTAATACTCGAGAAATCAGTTTCGTGACGGCAATTTTACGTAAAAACATGTAATTTTTTCTGAAAGACAATTTCAAATATACAAGATAGAACTCCCTTTCTCTTGATATATATATATATATATATATATATATATATATATATATATATATATATGTATGTATGTATGTGTATATATAATATATAATAATATATAGTATATATATATATATATATACATCTATTATATCTATCATATTATAACTATTCTATCTATCATATATATATATAAAATGTATATATATATATACGAATGTCATTTTAAAAGAAGTTTGACAAAGTTTCGTAAGGAACTTTAATAATCTTAGTTTCATTAATGAGAGAGGACACGCGACATCAAATTAAAAAGTATCATCAGTTAATGTGTGTCTTTTCGTAGAGGAAAAAAAGGGAAAAAAAAAGGAAAGGGTAAACGATTATAATAATAATCGCATTGATTAATCGTAATATATAAAACCTGAATTCGTACAAATTAATTACAAGTGCAAGAAATAAAAAGAAAGAAAGTTAATTTTCTCTAACTTTCATCGTTCTTATCCATTATTATCCTTAATAATTCTCTTCTAATACACGTGAACTGAACTATACTTATTCTATTTCTATTCCTAATGATTCAAAATTATACGTGTGATTCACGATATACACATGAGAAACATAGTATTGTTATTTATGAATATTTTTAAAACGTTCGATCGGTATTTATAATGAAATATAAATACCCAATATAATTGATGCGAATTATGAGACTTAATTATTTATATAGAATAGAAAATATTCATATTCGTATGATCATTTATTTTACAAAATATTCGTCATTAATTAATAAAAAGTATTGGATCGAATAAATATAAATTGAAGAAAGATAAACGTCGATCGTTATGTCTGATCGTATAAAAAGAATTAAATTCCTTTTTAATCTTCATCGATAAATTAGATTGTTTTTTTCTTCTTTTTTTCTTTCCTTTAAATTTTAAAAAATCGTTAAGTCCGAAAAAAAAAATGCCATAGAGTCAATGATAAATGTCGTCAAAATTATTTCTTCAAAAGAGAGAACATAAAAAAAAAAAAGAAAAAAAAAAAAAAAAAAGAAGAAGAAAAAAAAAGAAAATAGAATGAGAGACAGAGAAACTAAAGCGAATTACAGAAGAAAGTATGTCAACTTAGTTATAACGTTTAGGAAATAATTTCGTGCGAACGTTAGAACGTTAGACGGTTAACTCTTCGTGTCTGTGTGGTATTCGGAAAAGTAACATAACTGACACGACAATGCGTGACAAAATGCCTTTGTGTCATAGCGGAAACAATCTAAATACTTTATTCTAATTATTTCGAAGTTTTAAGCACTTTTACTCTTGCATTACCGTCCCGTTATGATCTATTCCTACGATTTACACGTATTCTTTTTAAAACCGAGTGAAAAATGATCATAAAAAAAAAAGAAAAAAAAAACAAGAAAAGAGAACTCGGCAATATCTCATTTAGGTACTATACATACAGGGTATAAATAGTAAGAATTTTTTTCTTTTTGTTTTTTCTTTTTTTTTTTTTTTTTTTTTTTTTTTTTTTTTCCTAATAAGAAACAATAAAGAATCTTGACATAGAAATTTTTTTGTCTAAAGAGAAATATCGAATACATTTGATTTTTTATAATAACATAGATAGATATTTTATGGAAAAACTTGTTTATAATTATTTTTCAGTATTCCTATATATATATATATATATATATGTGTGTGTGTGTGTGTGTGTGTATCACTATGATTAGAATATTTAGAAAATATTTGAAATGACAAAATTGTTATTATCATAAAGTTTGAAAGCAAAATTAATTTTTTCTCTCTTTCTTATATGTTAATATATCACGTGCAAGAAGACTGATAAGAACAAATTTATATGTCCCCTTAAATGGATAATTTTATTTGAATATTAATCGCAAATGAGTGATTCCTGAGAAGATGCATTTCTTTTCTCGTTGCAATTAAGTTTAGGCATGAAGATATGCAGCTGTGGTCGGCCAACGGGGGACAATGAATTAGTGAAACTTTTTTTTGTTTCTTCTCCTTCTTCTTCTTTTTCTTTTCCTTTCGCCATCTTCGATGGATCTTCTTCTTCTTCTTCTTCTTCTTCTTCCTTCTTCCCGTCCTCCTCTATCGTAGATTTTTTTTCTTCGATTTCTATTAAATCCTTCCTCTTAGCGCGCTCATCGATTTCAAATAATTTTCTTCTGGTCATCCTTCGTTCGCTTCTTTCGAAACATTCCGGTTTTCGTTCTCTTTCTAATTTATAATTTTTTATTGTCATCTTTCTCTTCATCATAGAAATTTCATTCTTGCTCGATGGAAACTTCCTCGTATCTCGATTTTCCATTATATTTAAACGTTCATTCACTTCCTCTACGTCCTTCACGTAATTCTGAACTTTCCCTGATAAATCCAACCATTGAAGTACTCTCTCCGACAAAAGATTCGAACGTATCTCTGGTAATTCGAATTTATCAACGTTAGATCTTGACGAATCGTTCGACGAGTTCCACAATTCGTCGATACTTTTAATTTCTATCCTAAAATTTTCGACACATTGATTTTCCAACAATTCTCCTTTGATATCCTTCGTAATTGGAAATGATTTTAACAATTTTCCAGAATCATTTGATAATAATCTATCACATGTAGGTGCCGATTGTCTACGAATCATTTTAGAAGATATCCGATCATCTTTATCTATCATCAAGTGTTCACAGTTTAGGAAACAATTGTTCAAACGATCGAATCCTCGTGATTTCAATTGCTGATAATCCGATTGATAATCGTTACCTTTCGATGTATGCGGTCGTCGGCGTATCTTCGTGTTGATCAATGGATCGTCCGGTGATAGAACAGCATGACGAATACCATCCACCCAAATAGTTCGTACCGATAATGGTCTTTCAGATGATGACCATATAGCAGGCATTATTTTCTTTCTTTTCTTTTCTTTAATTGACTCAACTTTTTAGATCCTTTGATTTCTTCACTTTATTCAACGCAATCGTTTCAACAAAGAACACGTGTACTTTCATATCACAAATTTACATAGATTTCATTTAATTAATAATTTGTATAATTGTCGAAATAAAAATTAAAAAATTCTCTTTAATCTTTGATGAAACGAAAGAAACAATCCTTCTGCCGAATTCCGACGCGTATCGACTTTGGTAGAGAAGGGACAAGTAAGGTTTCTAACGTTTGGGACACGCGATCCCAATGTCTGTGACCGTCGCGCAGTCACGGTCTTCGTTTATATAGGAAGGAAACGAGTATCGGAAGGGATGCATGGTGGGGTTTGTACAACCACCCCAACAACCCCCATTCCGAAGATACGCTATTTCCATCATTCGTAACGTGGTTTACGTTTTATGCTACGATAGGTCACATTTTATATAATTTTTTTCTTTTTTATTACCTATGTCCTACAATTTCTATCAATTTAAGGGATATTACACGTTATGAACATTTACGGTATGAACGTGTCAAATTTAACAATTCTATTACGCGAGAACGTATGATATAATCAATTTGTTTATTGTCTAATTTAAAATTATTATATTATTATTGTCATTATTATTATTATTATTATTATTTAATTATAGGTATTTATAAATTTTATTATATTAACTTACTTCAAAGGTAGAAAATGGTATATATCGTGCTTGAAATCTAGATCTTAGAGGTGGATCCAATGGATGACCAGGATAACGTGGTGATGGTAGTCCCAAAGCGATTACTCTAAAGTCCTCGCTGACTCTAACCAATTGCCATGCGTCTAATTCTGCTTGACTATGTTGCTATCAAAAAAAAAAAAAAAAAAAAAAAAAGAAACAATTGGGATGACATATAATAGTTATATAAAATATTAAATTACACGCAAATGTTGTCATTTTTAAATAAATATGTTTGTAAAATATACCTCTAATAATTTATCATAACGCTCAGCTGGAATAAGGAATCTGCCGTCTTCCAAATGCATTTCTCTATTTTCTAATAGATTATTTAAAATAGGCAAAACATTTCGTTCTGCTTTCTCTACGCCTTCTATCAAAAGAACTCTACCATTAATAGCAGCTCTTACTGCACTTTGATCATGATAATAAGCAGTTCCACTTTTAATCTCTCTTCTCTGTTTCAAATCAGCCTCCGTTGTATCTCTTGATAAAGCAATGAATTCTAATTCTCGATTTGTTAATTCTAAAAAGGCCAAAGCTAATTCTCGTCTTCTGGAACCTGGACTTCCTGTTAGAAAAATATCTTGACATAAGATATCCTTTTGTAGCATCCATTTTAAATGCCTCAATGATTCTTGTCCAGTTACATTTAATACTGTAAAAGAGAGAAAAAAAAAAAGAGGAAAAGATTTCAATATATATTTTAAATTAACAATAAAATTTCTTTTCGACGACAGATATATCAGATACTCACAATATTTTCTGGGAATGTATTCTGGAGTTTTCGCTGTTTTGACACGCTTCGATACGTCAGCAATAGTCACAAATGTATCGTCTAATTAAAAATAATGTAAAAATTCAAACTTATTAAATAATTGTTAATGTTCGTTTTTCTTTTATTTCTTGTTTTTAAATGATTTTTTTTACGAATCCAAAGACAAACCTAAACTTACCTGATTTGCAACGAATTAACATAGTTGATAGGTTAGGATAAAATATTCTTGATCGTTCCAAAACTTTACATCCTATTGATAAACGTTGACATTTCAAAGAATTAAATATCATTTTGACTAAATGACGGACTATTTCTTTTTTAACTGTAACACGTGCATCATCGTTCGTCGCTCTGCAAAAAATACTTTGGTCTTGAACTTGTAATAATTTGAATAAAAAATAGCGGGAGAATTTGAAATATATATATATATATACTTACAATATTTATTTAATTTCTTTGAATGTTGAATCGTTTTTTAATTTATTACGATAAGAATGTATTATATATTTGTGATAATGAAATTGTCATTCGTCGTTGTGCCTCCTTTATCATGTACTTCTAAACTGCTAAAAACTAATAAACTCAGTTTTGTCTGACGAAACTAAACGATATAATGACAAAAGGTTTTTATATGTATGTATATATGTACATATGTACATATATATATATATATGATTACATAATTTTAGATTAGCTATTATTCTTATACATAGTCAAATGTCATATATATTAATATATATTATATTTATATTAAATAAATACATATTATATTTATTTAATTCCATATATATATAAATTATTATATAATTAAAATATAAATATAAAATAAATATCTATAGAAATGATTTTACATTATTTGAAATCGTGCATATTAAAATATTTTCCTTCTAATAGATATCTCCTATGAAATGTAATGATCAAAGTTCATTTGGTGATATATCAAATAAAGGGGTAATATACAAAAGTAAATGCACAATGTCAAAAGTTTTAAGCATCTATTTCTTATTATCACATCGAAGAACATTACAATCTTTCTGAAAGGTACACATTGATTTTATCAATTTTATCAGCATAGTTCGTATCAACAACATCAGGTTGTAAAATATTAATTGATAATAAAAAAAAAAAAAAAAAGAAAAGAATAATAAAAAAAATAAAAATAATATTTATAATAAGATATAATTTATATGTACCAGTATGCAATAATAAATAATTTTATTAAATTTTTAGGAAATCTTTGAAACGAAAGTACATTATTCATACAACAAAACAAAAAATAACATTTTACCAAAAATATCATCTACTTAAATATTGAAATAAAAAATAAAAAAAAAATAAAAATAAAAAGCCAAGTATTGTAAGATATAACTACTGTAATTAATAAAAGTGTCTTTGCAAAATCGATCTATCCTTTTACCTTTTATTGAAGGTAACGTAATTAAGGTAAGTGAATTAATACAAAATAATATTATAGTCAGCTATTCTGAAAATATAATATCAATGATAAGAGTATTTACTATATATATAAAATCAATTACTAATTAATAATTAGTAATTAACTTAATTAAGTTAATCGATTTAATTATGTAAATATATATATGTAAACTCCAATATGTTATTCAAGTTATAAAACACTGCTTTGAAAAATTTAATTCTATTGCTAAAAATTATAAGCGCAATTAAATGAAAAGTTTAATTAAAAATGACAAATTTTATACATATACAAAATATATAATATATTTTTTTGTTTTTTTGCGCTCTTTATAACTTCCTTTTTGTTTTTTTTTTCTTTTTTCCTTTAATAATTTGGCATCAAATAAAATAACGTAATGCATCAAACAAACAAACAAACAAACAAACATTCATGAATTAGAATAAAAACAATTTATATGCTCCATTCGATAATAGATATGAAGATGTAAAGAAAGTAAATAAATTTATTATACTTGTGAAATAATTATCTTAAATTATTAAATATGCAATAATTTAATAAAAAATAAAATTTATATTTTTTATATTATTTCCTTTATAGCAAAGAACACATTTAAATGTATCACTATCAAGCCAATGGTAAAACGATATATACAGTAGTTACATTACACGTCATACTAAACTTTTTCACTCCATTACTTTATCTGGCAATAATAATTCCTATAATACTGAAAACTCGATTAATGTTGTTAATTGAATTATCATTATTTAAGCAACCATTTATAAACAGTATACAACTACTCTCATAGAAATAGAGTGATGTAAATATAAGACATCATAGAGTAATATAAAAACCATTAAGAAGAACATATCTTTTTAAATAATATAAAACTGTACATGATTACAACTTTCTTTTCCATTTCTTTAAAGTAAAACAATGTCTCTCTTTAAAAATTTCTCTGAAATGATAAATATTAAATTGAATTTCTCTTTCTCTTTCATAAATTATATGATAATTAATAGGGCAAAATAAAAATTACCTCTACAAAGTCATCTGCTCTTCTAGCATTTGCAGGATAATAATCGACTATTAATGGACGAGGTCTTTGTCCAATTCCTGAAGGTTGTTGCAATCCACATGCTTGCTCCTCATTAGTTAGAACTGTAACTAATGTACTAACAACTTTTTCATCTAATTGTGACATAGGTTTTCCTGGTGCTTTCATACGCCGTAAAAATAGGGCGTTCCATTTTTGTCGTAAATTTAAAAACAATTGTACAGTTTCAAGATCAAGTTTAAATACAATCCAATCGTCCAACTTAAAAATAGTACCCTCATGATTTTCATCCACTTCGGAATCAGATTCGCTTTCGGGTATTGCTGAAAAGTGTATATAAGCTTGGTATAATAAAAAAAAAAAAAAAAAAAAATCTAACTATATAATTCTATCTAACTATATAATTATCATATAAAGTTATATACCACCAGCTTCATAAATAGTATCCATAGGTAATCTTGCTGGACCACTGAAAAGTGCTACGGTCAAGGGATTAACGAGCGTAACGATTTTAACATGACAAAACCGACCAGTACGACTCATCTCTTCATAGAGTAACCAATCGGACGGTAATGATTCTACATTAGCTGCATGAGTTTGAGCATAAGTCATTCTAGGAGATTTTGGAAAATCTCTTAACGTCGATGATGGATGGAAAAAGACCTTCACTTCTTTTCTAAAAAAAAAAAAAAAAAGTAAAGATACAAATTGGGACATTAATAAAATTACTGCGTCATTACATTTACGTGACTTTTTTTTTTCTTTTTCTTTTTAATATAAATAAAACCAAATGGAAATATACATACTGCGTTCTTAGTTGCATATGATCCCGATCGACTCTGATTATATTTGGATATAAACCAGCTGTTAAAGCTGCTTTAACGACCGCCCAATTTTCAGAATTGGTATTCAAATCTCTAATGTCACCAGCACCTCTCGCTCTAACAAATCCAGATGCACGAAGTTGACCAAGAAGTTGAGTTCGCATTCCAACTACCATTTCCATAACAGGCGCTGAAATGAAATTTTTTTCACAGAAACTACGTTCCTTCCCGCTAGCTCTTGCATTTTGCCAGCCCTGAAATGCTCGCAATACAGCCATATGATCTGAAAATGTCCCGGTAGCAAATTTTTTGCGTGCAGCAGCTACAGCCCTTTTTTGTGATGGTTGAGCTGGCAGAATAAATGGATCTCTACAAGGCATTTAATAATATTAATAAATATTATTATTGAATAATTAATAAATAATTTGTAACATTATACGTACTTATATGCCAAGCTGCAAACGATCGTTAGAATTGGATCGAGACATTTCAAAACAACTGCATATAACAACATTTTCCCTAATCTTGGTTCAATCGGTATATCTAATAAATGACTTCCTAATTCGGTAAGATCTTCCCATGGGTCCAATGCATCGATTGTCTTCAATAATTGTACGGCATTTCTAGTTACTATATTGGATGGTGGCTCTAAAGCTCTGTCTAAAAATTCTGCAATTGGTGTATTTCCTGGTGCCAAATGTTTTGTAAAAAGGCATAACTCTTGCAAGGGTAATCGTAAGATTTCAGGTGTTTGATGTAATTGCATACTGCTAAAACGAATTGATGAGAATAAACGATAACAGAATCCTTTTCCACATCTGCCAGCTCTTCCTTTTCGTTGCTTTGCACATGCTTGTGATATCCAATTTGAACGAAGCGTACATACACCGGATATCGCGTCGAATGATTTTTCTTTTATTTTTCCTGAATCAATCACGTAAACAACATCATCGATCGTAATACTTGTTTCTGCAATATTTGTAGAAAGAATAATCTTTCTAGTTCCTTGCATACTAGGCTTGAATACTTTTTTCTGATCACATATTTGCATATTTGAGTGAAGTACAAATAAATTGTAACGAAGGCCTTGATTCATTTTCTTTTCTTCGCCGTTTATTCTTTCTCTCATAGTTACTATATCATCATAACCAGGTAAAAATATTAATAATGAACCTGGTGGCATTTTCAAATGGATATATATAACGAGATGTAAAAGAAGATCATGATCAATATTTTCATCATTGAATGTATGATGATATACATCTAATAACATTTTATCTTCTTCAGAAATAGAAACGTTGTCACCTTGTACTATTTCACAATCTTGCACTGCACAATCATACGTTTTCATATATGCCTCAATCAATTCTGCACATTCGATTTGTTTCATATTTTTTGCCCAATCTAATGCAGTCCACTCGTTACCAGCTCGAAGATTCAAATTTGCTCCAAGATTTAAAAGCTGTTCGGTAGTATTTATGCATCCTCTACCTGCAGCAACCATCAATGGTGTAACTAATGTCTTAGAATGCTGATAATCTACTGAAACATTTTCGGAAAGTATGAAATGCAATAATTGTGCAAAATTATCTTCTCCACCACATAACCATGCGTCCGATATACTTTTGTCTACTTCCTCTATCAACCACGGTTCCAGTTTAACTTTCTCTGGTATAGGCTCATTTTGTTGTGCTAATATCGGTGCTGGCAACAAACATCTTTCATTCAATGGGCCTTTACCAGATATTTGTGGCTTGTACTGAGTCCAAGATTCTAAGACCTTGCACTGTTCCTTTTTATTTAAAAATTCTTTTTTTCTCCTAATCATTTCTTTAGTCATATAGCCGGTCATTTTCAAAACATCCTCAAGGAAATATGTTTCAACTTCATACAATCTACCAGGAATATTGATAACAACACATTTATCAAAGTACTTTGCAAAAATAGTAGTATCTAATGTAGCACTCATTAACACAATTTTCAATGATCTATATTTATTCATTGCATCTTTTAATGCTATCAAAAGGAAGTCACAAAATCTATCACGTTCGTGAACTTCATCCACTATTATGTGCGTGACTGTAGTCAAGGCAGAATCTCCACCCATAAGAGTCCTAAGAAGAACCCCATTAGTACAATATGTCAAAAGAGTTTTAGGCGCAACTCTACTTTCAAGTCTAATTTGATAACCAAATGTTTGTCCAATTTTTTCGTCCCTTTCAAATGCTACTCTTTCTGCAACGGATACTGCAGAAAGTCTCCTTGGTTGAGTACATATAATCCTACAAATTTGATGTCTTTGCTGGCAATGCTCTAATATATATTGAGGTACTTGTGTGGTTTTACCACTTCCTGTTTCCCCAGCTATTATCACTACTTGATTGTTAGCCAAAGCATTTAAAATGTCCTCTCGTGCATTAAAAATTGGAAGTGATTTACGAAAATTCAATACATCAAAATTTGTCTTTAATTGTGGTACTTGTGGGATGCTACTGTTCAAGCGACCCATAGCCTTTGTATTTGTAATAACTAAAAACAATAAAGACAATATTTTTAATAAGATCCGTACGATATTTTTCCCCATCTTAAATATATATAAATATTAATAAAATAATTTTTCTTTTTTTTTTTTTTTTCTTTTTTTTTTTTTTTTGTTTTTTTTTATCTTCTCTTTCTTACCATCTGCATTAAGAGGCCGTTCTCTTTCCATTGGAGGTAATAAATCTTGACATTCTTTATGATTCAATGGGAAATTATTTAATAAAGCATAAATACTTTGTTTCGATGACTTTTGCAGCTTGATTACAGCATCAGCTTGAACTATGGTAGATCCTTCTCTCTTGTATACCGTTAAAAATCGGTTTTTGCCTTTACTGTTAATTAAATATGTATATATATATACATATGTATATATGTGTGCATATATTTGTTCCATTTTTGCAATTTAAACACAATCTATCATTTTATCATTGTGTTTAAATTATATACAATAACATATAGTATTAATATTGTATGTTAATAAAACATACAACTTTATTTAACTCATACCCTCTACTTTTGGATTTTAAGCCAAGATCCTTAACAAGTTCATGGATATAAGCTCGTTCTATTGCTGTATAAGAAGATGGAAATTCTAATTCTTTTTGATCCGGTGTTTCCAATAATTTCTTCAAAGTTAAGTTTACTGCTATTCTAGTGTCTTCTCCTATCAGTGGATGTTTTCGTTGTTTGTGGCGAGGCATGATTAATATTGAAAATTCACTAAAGAAGAAAAGCAATGTTTCTCAATAATTTTATATGACAATTATAAGTAATACAATTTAACAATTATAACGATTATAACGATAAATATATCAGTAGGACAGCATTACATTGGTTTTTATTAGAAAATTTATCGTAGAAGTGAGTATTATTAATTTCAGATATACATATATATATATCTATATATATATATATAGAGAGAGAGAGAGAGAAATAATATATATATAGAAAAACATAAGAATATAACCAATTTAATGCTGTACAAACTCACCGTATTAAAAAACACACATATATATGTATATATATATATATTTATGGAAATATTATTAAGCATGTAATAATTATTTGAGAGAATTTATTTTAAACATTAGAAATAGCACTGCTGACATAGGGTGCTACTATGAACGAGCGGCAAAAGCAATTTTCAGGAACGTATATATCAGGTTGAAAATAAAGGTTCTTATTGCATCCCATTTTTATATCTAATTAATAAGTGATCTTATATAACATTATAAATTTTTTAAAATTTTCTAACAATGTAATCAATCTTTTTACATTCGAATAAATCGACTGATTAACCATCATTTAACAAAAAATAGTACGAATTAATTGTCATTTTCGATGACCCATTTTGAAATCATTTGTAGATACGATCCTGCTAATATTTTCTGATTTCGCCATTTTGTATTGTGAATATTTAAGCGCTAATTTAAAATTGATAACAAATAAATTTTTCTCAGGAATTAATTCGCGCAAACAAAAGCTATAAATATTTTAACGGCATCATTATCTCGAATATTTAAAAGTATAATGAAAAGACTTGATATACACTTAATGATATACATTTTTTTTTTTTTTTTTTTTTTTTTTTCGTAATTTTATCTATAAAAATCTTTCCATATTTACTTATCCATTACATTTTAATTTTACACATGGTGTAAAGAGCAAAAAGAAAAAAAGAAAAAAAAAGCAAAAGAAAAATCGATATCCGTTTCAATGTAATATGCGACATAGATAATATCCTAGTAACACAATGGTATACATATTTTATTATTTAATCAACTTTCGATCGAAGACATGTTCGTTTGTTAAAATAACTCATCACACGAGTGTTTACATAAGATATTTAAAGGCAAAAAAGATTAATGGAAAATAACATTGAAAAATTGTTGTCAAAATTTATTTTACGATATTAATAATTATAATAAATACCTATAAGGATAACACAATACGTTTATTATTCTTTCGATAAACTTTGATTAAAACTAATTAAACTCCGTCTGATAATAATGGAAATGAACTATCGAAAGATTATATTTTTCCTTTCCATCATCTTTCCCAATTAACTGGCACTTTCATTACTGTTGATTTACCATTTCATATACGCACAAAGGTCGATAATATAAGATATATTTGTCATAGTAACAACTTGTTTTTGGGTCATCTCAATAAGACGAAGTTTCACTAATGGATACTAGCTTTTAGGTTTGAGATCGGACAGGCAGCGCCATCATTGTTGCTAAGCGAATTATAAAATTTTTAAATGCATACGATCTATATATTTTATTGAAATGAATTAAAGGAAAGTAAAGATCAAGATTTGGGTCAAAGGTTATACGAAATATAAGACAGTTTCTTTTTTCTCTTTTTACAGATCGTATGAAATAAATTTTGTCGTCTCTCTCTCTCTCTCTCTCTCTCTCTTTCTTTTTTCTTTTTTTTTTGTTGCGTATAAACCTTAACGATCTCAGAAAATGAAAACAGTTACGACCTCTGCACGTACTCATTTATAACGTCGTACTTCTCCGTGCACGTTTCTCTCAACAGTGTTTCCTACTCTAATCTTTTCTACTAATTAATAATAATCAAATTGTTTTTCTCGATAAATATAAATTAACAATCTGAAAATGTCTTTAGACGAGGTAATTAATATCTTAACTATGTAATATATTTGCAATTGTATATTGTTTTATTATCAATGTTCTATGTATTTTTCCGATTATTGTTGTCGTCGTTATAGCGGTTTTATTGAATTGTGTGTTGTGTGTGTGTGTGTGTGTGTGTATGCTTAACTATTAACAATTTGACATACATCTACTCTCTAATAGTTTACGATTCACGATTGAACTAGTTAGATAAATCAAATCTGATAATACATTTTTTTTATTACTGTTATTCATTAAAACGTTTTTATATCTTTTATTATATCTCATATTCTTTAGAGATATTATGGTTTTATATATTATTTATATCTTTCATATGTCTTTCAATATTTACGTGCGTACAATAAAAAAAATTTATTAAATAGTATTCTTTTCAATTTTATTTAATAGCATAACTTCATTCTGAATGAATATATATATATATATATATATATATATATATATAATAAGTATTATAAGATTTTTTTATCTAGGTACGATTTTATCGTTTATCTTAAATATACAGAAATATCTTATCCAGATTATATATATTCTTGAGTTATTTTATTTTAAACCAATTATAATTTATGACTAATTATATTGAAGTATAAATATTTTATTTAATTATATTGCAGAAAAAAAAAGATTTTTTTTTTTTTTTTTTTTTTTTTTTTTTTTTTTTTTTTTTGAAGGATTTGATATCTTAAATAATCATTTGACCATTAACATTTTTATTCTCTTATAGAATTGATA
>NC_062194.1:1640000-1645000 GCF_912470025.1 Vespa velutina
TATAAGAAATAATTATAATATATAATTTTCATTATGTATAATAACAAAATGTTTTAAATTATTAAATGGTTGTAATCATTATTACAAATATTAGCGAGAATCTTAAAAGAATTCATCCGATAAAAGACGAAAGAAATAAAATGATTCCTCCCTTTTTTCTTTTTTTTTTTTTTTTTTTTTCTTACCAGCAAAAGGATCATCGAAGGGCGAATTGGAAAAGAATTCTTTAAAGACCTCCTCAGGATCCCTAAAGACGAAGGTAGTAAACAATGGCCTGAAGTCACTTTCATGACGTCTTTTGCCACCGTTCATCTGTAGACCCTCCTTTCCATATTGATCGTAAACACGCCTTTTCTTTTCTGTAAAAAATTTCACAATGGAAAAAAACAAAATGTCATATTAATTATTTCATCTTAATAAAAGTACTTATAATTAATTAAAGAGCTTTTCATAACAATTTTATTCGTTCCAAAATCCAAGAAGAAGCAGCAAAGGGGTTCTGCGAATTTCAAATTTGTTAGTCAAATATTTTACTGGGATTTGGTAGCTGTTTATGTCGACTTTTTTTTTCTTTTTTTTTTTTTTTTTAAATAAACAAGGAAATTGACATGGAAAATTATTGTCCGAGAGAAAAGAACTAATTGAAGTTATGTTATCCTTTATAAATAAAAGAAAGAAAAATGTTTCAATTTATTTATACAAAAAAAAAAAAAAAAAAAAAAAAATATATATATATATATATATATATACACACACCACACAAAGGGATTATTATAGTCGAACGATTAGCTCTTCTCTCTCTCTTTCTTTTTTCTTTTTTTTTTTTTTTAAATTATCAAGGGCGTGGAGACTGCTTGTTAAAAAATGCTTTGCCAACAAGGTGCACTCATTGTTAAATGATTTGCGCATATCACGACGAGTTATGGCATTTTGAAAAATAAAAAAGCGAATGAATTCTGGACATATTCTCTCTCTCTCTCTCTCTCTCTCTCTCTCTCTCTCTCTCTCTCTCTCTCTCTCTCTCTCTCTCTCTCTCTCTATCTCTCTCCCTCTTTCTCATATAACGCGATGAAAGAGAAAAATATAATATATATATACCGATTTAGAAATATGGAAAAACGCATGTGCATGTAAAAAATGAAAAACAAACGAAAAAAGAAAAAAAAAAAACAAAATACAAAATATAACAAAAAAAGAAAAAAAAAATATTAAAAAAAAAAAAAAAAAAAAAAAATTAAAGAATAACAAACAATAAGAAAAATTAATTTATTAAATAGTTTTATCAGAAGGGAAGTTATCCCTCCGATAAAAATCAATGAATATTCCTTTTCTTTTTTTACCCTCCATAAAACAACACTCGCACATGAACGGAAAATCGATTTTAACAAGAGGCTATCTCCCCTCCCTCCCTCCCACCCTCTCTCTCTCTCACTCTCTCTCTCTCTCTTTCTCTTTCTCTCAAGGATCTCTCGCAAAGGTAACTCTCTCGTGCATAAATGATAAATGACAAACTACGAGCAGCAAATAAAAGGGATGATATTATAAATATTTCTCTTTTCGATATGATGAAAACCTCAAACACAATTTTGCTTCCTTTCTTTCTATTTTTTTTTTCTCCAATTCAATAGCGTTAATTCCCCCCCCCCCCCCCATGTATTTTAAATATTCAACTTTTGCGAACATTTCTCCCTCCCTGTTCATTATTTGCGACAATATGATTATTAAAATGAATAAGTTCAAAAAGAAATTCTCAATGCTAGGCTTATCTCAAAAAAGCCTTCTTTTTTATGTGATTTTTTTTTCATTTTTTTTTTTTTTTCTTTTTTTTAAATGGTACCAAAGTATCGTTGAAAGGGAGAGTCAAAGTAACTCCGAGAGGTGAATCCACGGCCTGGCCTCGAGGATGCCTTCTGATACAATCGCTGGTCGTAGGTTCGTCTCTTCGTATCTGAACACCCAAAACCGAGTGCCGTCAGATTGTGTCCGGAAACAAAGATTTTTCGTTGAGCTTCCATCTTTTAATTTTCTTTTTTCTTTATTATTACAATTTTTTTTTCTTTCTTTCTTTCTTTCTTTCTTTCTTCGTCGAGAATCAATCATTTCTTTTAACTTCGTTATTTTATTTTATTCATCTTCTTTTTTTTTTTTTTTTTTTTTTTTTTTTCTATTTTTTTCTTACCGTCAATGTACAGTTTTACGTTCAATGCACGGAAGACAAAGTGATAAAGAAATTAAAATTAAAATTAAAATTAAAATTAAAATTAAAATTAAAATTAAAATTAAAAATAAAATAAATCAATCGTTCGATTATACAAAAAGGCTTTTGAGACAAAAGGAAAATTACGAGTTCCAGACAAGTGGAGTATTTTTTTTTTTTTCCTAATCCCCCTTTCAATTTTAGTATCATGTAATAACTGTTCTATATAGAATAATCGAGTAATTAGAATTATCACTAGGACCATTTGAATTATTTGCGATTTTTCATTTCCTCCTCCTTTTTCTCCTCTTCTTTCTTTTTCTTTTTTAATCTAAATATTTCATTCTTCGAGTTAAAATCAAGGCAAATTTTTCAGACGTCCTTAAATATAAAAGCTTCACGTAAGGAAGTGCAAAAAGCGTGCGTTTTTCAAAATAAAGATAGAGATAGAGATAGAGGTAGAAAGAAAGAAAGAAAGAAAGAAAGAAAGAAAGAAAAAAAGATTTTTATTATTATTTCTTTTTTTGTTTTCTAAATAAAGATAAATCATTCTACTTGTGGGATTTGCTTTTGGAAGAAAAGCTCTCATGCGAAGCACGTCTACCGCCAATGAATAAAATTTATCCACGTCTTCCTTTTTCTTTCTGTTACTTTAAAAAACAAAAAAAAAAATTTCTTCTCATCTTCCTCTTCTGCTTTACTCCTTGGATTTGATCGTACGATCATCATTCACGATTAGAAAGTGTTTTTATTTTCTCCTCACTCCCCTCCCATATAATTTTCCCAGCTCCTATTTTTTGTCTTTAATTTTACAAGTTTATCGACCCCCTCCCTCACCCACGCGATTATATTTTTTTTTTTTATTTTTATTTTTATTTTGTTTCTCCTTTGCCTTTACGTATGCCGGAAATATTAATTCTTACCGTCTATCAATACTTCATATGCCTCAGATATTTCCTTGAACCTCTTATTCGCTTCGTCCAAATTTTCGGGATTTTTGTCTGGATGCCATTTTAATGCTAATTTTCTGTATCTGAAAATATCAAAGGAGACCAACGATGCAATTACGAATATATATATATATATACACATAAGCACACACACACACACACACAAATTTTTATATATTATAATTATTTTTTTTTTTTATTTACGCAATATATTTGTTTTTGAAAATTCATAATTTTTTTTGAGACTTAAGTTGGAAAAAATAATAAAAGAAAAAAGAAGAAAGAAAAATATATTCTAGAGCTATGCTAAACGATCGATTTAAAAAGAAAAATTTATTATACCATTAAGAAATTATTATATCATTATTGAAGTTATAGATTAATATATTTTACAAGGATGTTTTACATAAACTGGTTCATCCAAGAGATCTATTTTATTACGATCGTCATGCCTCGCTTTTGAGGATCGAATATACAAGATCTAACCAACTGTTCTTTCGAATTCGAACTTGGATGATGGCCAAAGTACAGTGTTCTACTTGCTCCTATTGCAGAGCTTTTCATTCAATTTTTCACCGGTAACCATTGAGAAAATGTATTCGTCTTAATATATTAAGATACTTTTTTTTTTCTTCTTTTTCTTCCATAAAAACAAATAAACAAATATACATATATATATATATATTCTAATTTGAATAGTATAATTTTTTAATTATTGAAAAATCTTTCCTTATAATCTTAATTTTTTAATTATATCTCGAAAATTTTTTCTATCTCCTTCAAAAAAAAAAAAAAAAAAAAAAAAAAAAAAAAAAAAAAAAAAAAAAAATAAATAAATAAATAAATAAATAAATAAAATAAAATTGTATGATCGAATTTTGTAGTCATTCAAAAACCTTTTTTTCTAAAATCTTATTTTCTATTATGTCTATGAATTAATATTGCTTTTTCGTTCCCTTATAAAAAAAAAAAAAAAAAAAAAAAAAAAAAAAAGTAATTATTGTTTAGTGTTCAAACTTACGCTTTTTTTATATCATTGCTAGTAGCAGTCCGTTGTACTTCGAGAATCCTGTAGTAGTCGACCATCGTAGTATGTCTTTTATGCTCGGTTATCAGAGCTTAGGTAACCACCTGTCGGACAATGCAATCGTATTTAGTTATAGTAATTAGGCAACATCATTCGATCGGCCAATTGGCAAGTGTCTGATGTTGAAAAAAAAAAGAGGGTCGTTGATAGGACAAGATAATTTGAAAACTATGACCTACCCTAATTTTAATTCGAACTTTTCTCTCTCTCTCTCTCTCTCTCTCTCTCTCTCTCTCTCTCTCTCTCTCTCTCTCAATAATAATTTTAAAATAAAAATTAGTTTGGAAGGAAAAGGTCGATTATAAATACAATAGATTTTTTTTTTTTTTTTTTTTTTTCATATCCTTTATAACATTTAAGAACGATTATTATTATTTTTATCGCGGCGGTACTTCAAATTTTTCTTGTAAAATTAACACGATGAAATTTTTCGAAGTTTTCCTCTTTTTTTTTTTTTTTTTTTTTTTTCGATAACTGTAAATTTACGACAAAGAGCCTTGAAACGGAATTGTTATCGACGATAATTTATTGTCGCTAAGTATAAAGAAATATTTTCTCTTTTTCTCTTTCTCTCTGTTTGCCTTTCGAGAAGAAAAAAATACAAGAAAAGAAAGAAAATAGAAAGAAAGAGAGAAAGAAAAAGAAACGTTACACATGTATAAACGTCGAATTCATTATTTTTTATACTTACTCGCTCTATAAACTTATGTCAGAGGCTTGGCACTACTTCTAGCGAGATAGGCACAATGTTGCATAGTAATCACCT
>NC_062194.1:1650000-1662500 GCF_912470025.1 Vespa velutina
ATGACATCACTTAATCCAAAGAAAAAAAAGAAAAAAAAGAAAAAAAAAAAGAAATAATAAGAATGAAAAAATGAAGATAAAGCAAAAGATAAATAAAATAAAATAAAATAAAATAAAATGGAAGTAAAAAAATCGTACGTGTCGGCAGAAAAAAAGCGCTAAGTCAAGTTTTTTGGTACATCGAAACGCGTCGCTGACATAACCTCATTGCGGCATTGTACCGATGAAATTGCGTAATTTTGATAAACACTATAATCACTGCCTTCATTGCCTTGCAATAATAAATCACTTTAGGATGCGAACCACTGTGAACAGAAGCACTTTCAAATAATCTCCCTTTTGATCCTCGACCCCCTTCTATCTTTATTAATTATCTCTTAATATTATACTTCCGTGTGAAAGAGTAAAAAAGAAGGGGAGGATGAATTCTTTTTAAAAAGAAACTCGTACAAATTTATAACGTATATCCTGAACAATTAATTAACCGCGTATGATAGGTTAGAAATAGATTCGAGGCGGAAGGGAGAAAAAAGTCCGGGAAATTCGAATTGAAAAATTTGCGAATATACAAATAATAGAAAAAAATTTGGATTACAAAAGGAAAAGAAAGGAGAGAAAGAAAGAGAGAGAGAGAGAGAGAGAGAGAGAGAGAGAGAGAGAGAGAGAGAGAGAGAGAGAGAGGAAAACGTGATGGCAATCGTGTTGAATCGTAAGTGGCTTTCAATTTGAACATGAAAATGTGAAAAAATTCTAGTATCGTATTCACGAAAAAAGAATTTCTCTAAGTAGACATAATGATATGGCACATGGTATCAAACGAATACGAGCGATAACAAGCAGTTCGCGTGCAGGAAATATTACGGTGAACGTGAGCTCCGTTAAATCGCGTAACCGTTGAACTAATAAAGAAGAATTTCATTAATATGGATGACACCGCTTGAATTTTATACATGAGGCCCTGTTATCGTAGCAGTGACATTGATATATATATATATATATATATATATATATATATATATATATATATACGACGCATAAGGATCAACACGAATCTGTGTTATCAATCTGTTCTTATTTCTACTCTTTTTTATTTTTTTTACTTCCTTTTCTTTTTTTCCTTATTTCATTTTTTCCTTTGCATTTTTACTTTACAAATCGGCGAGATTTGCAATAAAAAAATTTTTTTCAATCCTCCTCGTATTATCTTTTACAGACGAAAAAAAAAAGAAAAGAAAAGAAAAGAAAAAAAGAAAATTATTCTGGATTTCAATTCGTTCGTTCGTTGATTCGTATATTTAAACGGTGCACAATGCACACCACTGTATATGATTGCACCAATTGTTGCAATTATTTCAATGATCGTCGGGTAACGATAAACGAAGACAACGTTCAAATCACACGACAGTTTTATTGATGGTAGCTAAAAATAGGGATCGATTTAAATACAAAAAATAAAAAAGAAAAGAAAGAAGAGGAATAAAAAAAAAAAAAGAAAAAAGCAATTTTTCCCGATAACGTCTCGCTATATATTGCGCCATTATACGAGATGAAGCCTCAAATGGTAGAGTCTCGTTTTAATATCCTCAACCACCAGACACGGTTATCGTATTATCGTTTAGCTTTCTAATGGATATCGAACAGCGATACGAGGAAATTCTCAAGAGATTTCATGTTACTCTTTGATGAAAGTAAAAAGCTTTTAATTTCCGATTAAATAATTATAAAAATGTGAATAATCAATATATATATATATAAATATTAAAAAAAAAAAAAAAAAAAAAAAAAAACTAGATTCGTCATAGTGAAAACGTTGTACGACGCAACCAAACGAAATCGATGAATTTTCGAGGAAAAAAGTTAACGCACGCATACATAGAGAAACGATTAAAGATCGATGTATAGGATCTTTTATGAATCATTATGATATCACATTGGGTTATCGAACGACTGTCATACTACTACTATTACTACTACTACTAATAGTAATAGAAGTAGTAGTAGTAGTAGACTCCACCAGTAAGTAAAGCTTAGAATGAGAAATTATTTAAAAGTAAAATGGATGCGAAACATAACCTACAAACTTTCTACTCTTCTATGTACATGACCGACGCCGTTATAGTCCTTCTATCTGTACATATATGTACATGTATCGTACGATGAATAAAATTATTATTATTAGACGACACGAAATAAACGTCAAAGGCATAAATTTGTTATAGGAAAATAACATGAGTCGTCTAATCATAAATAAAGAACAAAATAATTTACATCGGACTTGATGAGAAATAAATATGACGACAATGACGACAATGACGACAATGACGACAATGACGACAATGACGACGACGACGACGACGATGACGACGACGACGACGACGACGACTATGTGAGTCAAATGATAAATAAATAAATAAATAAATAAGTAAATCTAATCGAAAGATAAAAATTATTAATTATTGATGATAAATAATAATTAATCTCTATACTTCCAAGATTCACGAGAATATTCTACGACACGTGATAAATTATTCGAACGAACGTACTCGTATACGCGGAACACTTTGATATAAGATATAAAGACATAGAAAATAATAGGCCAAGATCACAAACACAGTAAACGCGATGCTTACAATTGGTTACCTTCATTTTGATCATTCGAACAACATGGCACACGTGTAATCACGAAAATTTATGTAAGTCATTCGATCGAGGGAAAAAAAAAAAAAAAAAAAAAAGAAAACATTTTGATTAACATCGTCGATGAATATTTTATTAAAACGAATTGAACTCCTTTTATTTTCATTTTTTATGCAATCCATAAATCTAATTATTTGAGGGAACTGTACTATAATTACGAGTTCAGAGTAAGAGAAAGAGATTGATATATATATATATATATATATAGAGAGAGAGAGAGAGAGAGAGAGAGAGAGAGAGAGAGAGAGAGAGAGAGAGAGAGAGAGAGAGAGAAAGAGTGGAATGATTTTTAATGATAGCAGAAGGAAAAAGAAATCACAAAAAAGGAAGTAACATGTACTTAAGAGGTTGGTAAATACGTACCAGTATGAGTATATAACTACGCAGGGAAGAGAGAGAGAGAGAGAGAGAGAGAGAGAGAGAGAGAGAGAGAAACAGATAGAAAGAGAACGTGTATGTAACGGCCAAGCTCGGACATTCGCACGATGGTCACCCTCAATAAGAGGCTAAAGGGCAATCCATCGCATTGGCAGCTAAAAAAAAAATATAAATTCTAAAAAAAAAATCCTATCTCCGACGTTGAATTTAAATATTCGACGATGACGATGACGATGACGATGACGAAAATGAAGACGAAGACGATGAAACTATGAATCGTATTTTTCTTTTTTTTTTCTCCTCTTGAAATTATCAAGGTGGTTCATAACATAAGCGAAAGAAAAAGAAAGAGAGAGAGAGAGAGAGAGAGAGAGAGAGAGAAAATGAGATGAAGAGAAAGAGATAAAGAGAGAGAGAGAGAGAGAGACTAAGATAAAGACACAGAAAGAGAGAGAGAGAGAGAAAGAAATGTAAAACTACCACCTACCTTTATCGTTCTCACGATAAAAAAAAACAGGAATAATAATAATAATAATAATAATAATAATAAAGAAAAGAAAAAAAGAAAAAGAAAAAACATGGGGGAGACTAAATACGTTCGACGTACGCCATATAAAAATTTACTCACCGCAAAGTGGTTCCTTCTTTCACGTTGGCCAATAGCACTCAACAACAAATTTAATGCACAAAAATAAATGATTTTTCTGATCCGGAGAAGAGACACGGACCACGGACAGGGAAAGACAGAGCACACGACAAAAGTAGAGAAACGATGCTAACGCTTGAAGTTGCTACAAACAAAGGTCGATATCTAATATGGCGTATAATATGTTTCGATCCTTCTAGACTCTACCCACCACCAGAGGAGGGACCTATAACAGTTGAACGATATATAAATATAACGTTAATCGTTATACGTTCTTTTCGTTAATCGATCATATTTATTTAGCTTTCAAGAAAACTTATAAATAAATTCAACATTTGTAAACTAAAATAAAAATAATAATTAAATTTATACGATATTTTCAAAAAAAAAAAAAAAAAAAAAGAAAGAAAAGAAAACAAAAGGAAAAAGAAAAAAACCGAAGAAAACTTAAAGGAAAGTTTTCATGGGATGAAAGGAGTCCTTATTAACCAATCGGCATACGAGTTACGACGATAATACATTGATCAAAGAGAGTTTACATAACCACGTCGATTTTTTTTTTTGCAATGAAATAAATTATTTCATCGTCCGTCTTATAATAGAAACGGGCATTGAAATAAAATATTTTCAAAAAGGATTTATTTGATTTTCTCATGATATCTTTGATATTGATATCATGCGAATGCGCCTTAATGAGCGAAGTCGTTTGTCATATATGGATGAAGGTGTAGATTTGAGAATCTTTATTTAACAATGTTATATTAACACATATATCTGATTGAAGGATTATCAAAGAAAAGAAAAGAAAAAAAAAAAGCGTGTTTGAGTTTAAATTTGATCAATATATAAAAGGTAATTGTTAATTAATTCTAATATATTAAGATCATAGAATGAGAATAGAAATGTTTTGTTTAGGGGGGAAAAAAATGGCAAGGGTACCGGATCAAGAATTAAAAAAGGCATTTTCGGAATTGCATGAGAAAATGGTTGATACCACACAAAAATTAAAACTGGCTGATGTACAAATAGAAAAATTAAAACGTACGAAACAACGTGCACAGCTTACCGTCAAAGAGATAACCTCATTGCCACCGGATACAAGAACTTACGAATCCATTGGTCGAATGTTTTTATTTGATGATATTGAAAATATAAAAGCTGGTTTGGAAAATAGAATGAAAACAGTGGACGAGAAGGTACAAACCTTAGAAAATAATAAAACTTATTTGCAAAAGAGCTTGAAAGAGAGTGAAAATAATCTGAGAGAGATGATACAACAAAGACAAAGTAAGGATGCATCTGGCTGAACATTGTTTCAATATTATTCGATTATATTTCAACAGATACGATATACTTTATTAAAGATAATAATCATTTCGACGTTTATCATTACGTTAATATTTCATTCATCAATTGTCTTTATTTAATTGTAACATTTTCCAAACGCTATTAAAGATATAAAGTCGACGTATGTATATGGTCGTTTTTTTTTTTTTTTTCATTATTATTATTTCCCAATATTCTATTTAGCAGAATATGGTAATGCATGCATGCATGCATACATACAAGAATTGTTGGAAAATAAAACAAACAATTTGTATGTTACTATTCCTCGTTTATTTCAATATCCTTTTAATTCTCTTCTCTTCTTTATTTCTTTCTTTAAATCCCTTAATTAATTATTTTAATGGTCTACAGTACCATTAAAAAAAAATTATTATGATTAATTAATTATTATTTAATTTATTTATAATAATTAATAAATTATTATTAAAAATTATTAAAAAAAAAAAAGAAAAATTATTATTATTAATGCTGATGTAATAATTTGGGAGATTTCACGAGTAGAAGAAAGTAAGATACATGAATGTTTGCAAATGTAGGGAGGATTATAGAAAAGATCGAATAATTAATATATACTCACGTAACGCCGTCGTCAAATTTTTTTTTCTTTCTCTCTTTTTTTTTTTTTTTCGTTTCATGTAATTACATTAGTCGTCCAACCAATGTATAGTAGTAATGCATGGGGGCACGAGATAATCTTGTTTACTTTGTTTTTTTCTCTCTCTTTTTTTTTTTGCCATTTACAACTATGATATTTTCGAAATTGCATCGCGACAATGTATGTACAAATATTATTAATTATTATTAATTATTATTAATTATTATTATTATTATTATTATTATTATTATTATTATCATTATTATTATTATTATTAGAATTAATTCTAAACTTAGGTAAGGTAGAAGACAAAATTTCGAAGCATATATTGTAGACGTACAGTGTTAAAAGAATTTACTTTTCTTCTTCTATTGTAAGTATATGACATCCATGTGTGTGTGTGTGTGATGATGATTATTTATTTATTTATTTATTTATTTATTTATTTATTTATTATTATTATTATATTGCAAATTTTAAATCCGTTGATTATTAAAAATGTCATATTGTGAAAACGGTACACATTTTGTTTAATCTCAGCTTCTTTCACTCAATGTGTGTCCTTCATATTCGAATTACACGAAATGTGTTGGTGAATGATAAATTTATTCCCTTCGAGAATCATACAAACTTTTTTTTCATCACTCACCATACCCCTATTATATAATATTATTTTGACTTGAAAAATTGACCGAGCATCGAATTGTGAGATACAAGGAAAAAAAAAAAAAAAAAAGGAAAAAAAAAAGAAAAAAAAAATATATATATATATATCGTCATATAACTAACAACATAACCCGTGCATTACAATAGTACATCACGCGTGACAATCTCTCGGATACAATATCAAATGTCAGTCTTAACTAAAATGATTGCCTTTGTTCAATGTCCTATCTCTCTTTCTCTCTCTCTCTCTCTCTCTCTCTCTCTCTCTCTTGCTCTCTCTCTCTCTCTCTCTCTCTTTCTTTCTCTGTCTCGTATTATATCCTGACGAATTTCCATAATTCGAGGAAATCCGAAGAAATTATTGACTCCTGATTATATCTCTCTTATTACACGCCAGTTAGCTAATTAATCCTTTTGCATCCGAGCGAACTATTGTCACTATTTTTTCTTCTTCTTTTTTTTTGTGTTTTTTTTTTGTTTTTTTTTCTTTTTTTTTTTTTTACGAATAAATTACAAGAATACATCGTTTAAATCAGCACACCTTAAAGTTGTAAATTCCAAATAAAATTATTTGTTCTTAAATAAATTTAAGTAAAACGTACTCTTAATATTACATGGATACACACAGCGGGCTCGTTCGAGAGATATAAATCATTCTTAATATGTATTTATATATGATGTATGTGGATGTACACATGCGTACATGCGTACATGACACTGCACATATATATATGTATATATATATATAAAAAAAATAATCCATATCCCTTGAATAAAAACCGCTTGCATTGATATAAAACATGAACTCTTGATGCTAGTTGCCGAATGTACACATAATAAATACAGATATAATGTAATTTAATAATAAAGTGTATTACGCTTTAAAAATCCTCAAATCTTACCACCTCTCTTTATAATGAAAATTCAGCTAAAAATCATATTGTAAGAAAAAAATAATACAGCGCAATATTCTGTGTTGTTGTTGTTGTTGACGTCGATTATTATTGTAGTTGTTGTTGTTGTTGTTGTTGTTATTATTATTATTATTGTTGAATTAATGCAACCAGCGCCAATGATTCGAATTCTTTTAGAAGAATTCAAATATTTTATGTTCAAGCTACGATAGAAAGAATCATCTCTTCGTATCAAATTAACAATTGTTCTTGTTCGAGCGAGGGAATCGGTCTCACTGACCTGTAAAACCTTGAGGTGGTTGACCCGGTACTGAGTATTGTGGTCTAAAGTTTCCAAAATTAGCGGCTCCTGCAAAGGTGGCTGGCAATTGTCCTCCAGAAAAGCCTGCAGGAAATTGTTGTGCCAATAATGCGGCTTGACCAGCTTGAGAACTGTTACCACCTGGAGCAGTTGCTGCTAATCGACTCAATATCGACCTCTCGGACATTTGAAGTCTTTGAGCAACCGGAGGAATACGTGCCAATGTCGCAGGTAAACGACTAACATCTGATTTCATATCAGATAATAATTCCTCCAATTGATTTAATACCTATAATCATTTCAAAATTATCAAAAGTTAGAGATTGTCGATCAGTATACAAATGTATATGATATAAATAAATTACAGCGATTAAGAAAAAAATAAAAAAAAAAAAAAAAAAAAAAAAATAAAAACATTCAATTCTGTTATCGACAATCGAACCTTGTGCAGTACTGCGTTCGCAGGTTTATTTCCAGCAAGGCTTTCTTTGCTAAGATGTTGATGTGATTCGGCAAGGCACTCAACTTCGGCGAATCGGGCATTGAGGCTCATCGCAGGATGATTTGGATCCTGCGTTAAGTTCAGGTACGCGGCCCTCCTCAATTGTTCTTCTATCACTAATGCCTGTTCTAGAAGCTTGAAACGCCTAGCCAAAAATTTATTTTTTATTTCTAGAAAGTTACCCTTTCCAACATCCATCTTGAAGGGTTCGTTTATTATTGCAAATCTACAATGTATAATAAAAATCATTTGTAAAAGATATCTGACAGAAGGAATAATTTATTTACAAGTATCAAATATGTCAAAGTGAATTCATTTACCGTATATCATTTTGTATGTCTTGCCAACGACCGTATCCATGAGTAACAATACCGGCTAATAACCAGTAATCGTGTCTTCGGTGCCAAATTTCATATTCACGACCAGGTACCGCAGCTTTTTCTTCATTTAACCACAAAGTATGCAGCTCTGTGAAACCACCATCAGCAATATTGAACATGAATTTACGCTTAGGTTTAAGTATTTCAGAATCACAGTCCTTTGTATCCTTCTCCTTCGTATCCTTATCCTATAATTAATTTTTTGATTACAATTATGTTGAAAAAAACTTAACTATTCGGGGAAAAAAAAAACTTTTACGACGATTATAAAAAAAAAAAAAAAATACCTCTCGTTTCTCTGTTTCCTCCTCGTCGTCTTTAACGATAACAACATCCTCCTCGGATTCCTTCTGCTTATTTTCTCCTGTTTCCGTTTTTACATCATGCTTTGTCGTACCTTTCTCATCTTTACCATCATTCTTATCCTTATCCTTGTCCGATATATCCGTCTCCGTTTCCTTTTCTTCCTTTTTAATTTCTTTTTTTATTTCCTTTTTAATCTCCTCCTTATCCTTTTCTTTATCCTTATTTCCTTCATTTTCCTCTTTGTCCTTTGAATCTTCTTTGGGATCTTTAGTATCATTACCCTAAAAGGAAACATGATAATGATGAAAATGGATGTAGAAAATTTAGAAAGAAAGAAGAAAAAAAAAAGAAAAGGAGAGGGAGGGGGAATGTTTGATGATTAAAAAATCGCTCAAGTTTCTCACAAACCTCTTTTTCCTTTTGGTCGTCCTTGGAATCCTTTGTCTCTGATGAGTCAGCATTGGCTTTGTTATTATCACTAGTCATCGTGCCAGATGCAGACGTGGGCGTTGGTGTAGCGGCAGGACTGGGACTAGGTGCATTTGAAGTAGCAGGTGTTGCACTTGTACTACTAGTGCCTGTTGCTGCGTCACCAGTAGCATCTACCTTTACAGGTTCAACTGGTTTACGAATCATTTCTGGCATTGAATAATATCCATTGATGTGTTCAAATTCTTGAACCTTTTTCCTAATCAAGGACATTACACCGATTCTCGTTAAAACATGTTGTCGGCTAAGACCCTCCCTTGGTACACCATCGGCAAATGTTTCCGCATTATCCGCACCTGGCTCGCAAAGATGTCGCATAAAAAGGGAGACGTAAGCTTTGAAATTTTTTTCTGATTTCCCTCTCAAATCTCGTACCAACCATTGCGAATTAAATGCATCTTGCGGAGGCATCCCATAACGCATAATAGCATTTAAGAATGCCTTTCTTTGTCTAGCATTAAAACCTAATACCTCAATGTTACCATTTACTCGAGCTAGTAACGGTGGAAGAGGCCTATCCTTTTCATCTCGCCTCTCTAATCTTCGTCTACTTCTACGAGATAATAAATCTCCGTCACCCTTTTCATCGAAATCATCGTCCTCCTTATCATCGTCACTCGGCGCACTAAAGTCGCTATTGTAATCCGACAAATTTTCTTGCCAGGGTTGATCATCCCTTGCACCTTGATCACCCGTTACACCACCATCATTATAATTAACTTGTTTCCGAACCCTTTTACCCTTTCCAAGTGTTCTCGCTATATCCTCTTGTTGTTGTTCATAATGATGCCTTAATAACTTTATCCAATATGCTGGATCAGTATTTTCAGCTTCCTGCTTAATAATCTCAGTATCTGCTTCTTCTTCGGTTTCACCTTCCTTCGTCACGTAAGATGCGACTTTAAATGAACTTAAGTACTCATTTGCCCAATTCTCTTTTTGCTCTATACCTTCCTTACTTCTATCTAACAATTCAGCTACAGCTTTATCGTCGTAATGAATTGCTTCATCTTCCTTACCTTCTTCCTCTTTAAATAATTCTTCGGTACCTATAGAAATGAAAAAAATCTAAGATTTAATATCTTTTATTCGAGTAAATCTATATTATCTGCACTGGATGAAACTTGGAAAAAAAAAATTAATATAATATGTACATATTTATCTCACAATTAAAACTTACCAAACCGAAGAATATCATCGAGTTCTTGTTTGCTGAAATTAGCACCTTTACCACCCATGCCTGGTCGAACAACCAAATGTGTAAGCATCATTTTACGTTTAGCTACTTGCGTTACTCTTTCTTCCACTGAGTTTCGAGTAACAAACCTATAAATCATAACTTTATTGGCTTGACCAATTCTATGTGCTCTGCTAAAAGCTTGAATGTCGTTATGCGGATTCCAATCAGAATCATAAATGATTACGGTATCTGCTGTTGCCAAATTGATACCTAATCCACCAGCACGCGTAGAAAGTAAAAATACAAATTGTTGTGCACCAGGAGCATTAAATCTATCGATAGCTTCCTGTCTCTGTGCACCTGTAATGTTACCATCTATTCTCTCATATTTGTATCCCTCTCCTTCTAAATAATCCTCAAGTATATCCAACATTTTAGTCATCTGAGAGAATATAAGAACTCTATGACCATCGTCTCTTAATTTCTTTAACATTTTGCTCAACAGAACTAATTTTCCAGCGGCTTTAATCAATGCCGATGTCTCGTAATTTCCGTTAGGTCCGGTTGGTGCTTCTTGTGATGCAGCGGGAAATAAGTAGGGATGATTGCAGCACTTTTTAAGATCCATCATTATATTTAATAATGATACTTGTTGGCCTCCACCCTTGGGATTAAGAGCTTCGAAGTTTCTCGTTAAGATGTATTTATAATATTTTTTTTGCATCGGGGATAATTCAACTCTGACTATGAATTCCGATTTGCTTGGCATATTCTGTTAAAATAATTCATGACGATGGAATTAAAAAAAAGATAAAAGAAAAATCAGAAGAAAGAAGAAGAAGAAGAAGAAGAAGAAGAAAGAAAGAAAGAAAAAGAAAGAAGAAAAAGAAATGTAAATAAATTAATGTACCTTCAAGACGTCAGCTTTTAATCGTCGTAACATGTGAGGTCCAAGCATCTCATGTAATTTTTTCACTTGTTCTTCCTTCGAGATATCAGCAAACTCGTTTTGGAATGCTGCTAGATCGTTAAATTTATCTCGACACAAGAAATTCAATAAATGGAACAATTCTTCTAAATTATTCTGTAACGGTGTACCGGTTAACAAAAGTTTATATGCAATATTGTAAGATGCAAGTAATCGGAAAAATTTTGACTGATTCGACTTCAATCTATGTGCCTCGTCTACAACAAGTACGGCCCAATCTATCGAACCAAGACAAGCTGAATCTATGGAAATCAATTCGTAACTTGTTAATAATACGTTAAACTTTATTTGAGATGATCGAATTTTAGATGCTCGAATGCCACGAACGGCTCCTTCTTCAAATGACAATTCATTTTCACGGATCACCATTCTACTATCTTTGTCACCTATATTTTCAAAAACAATAATAAGATTTTTATTATATGTTATAATTTGCATGATATAAAAAAAATTATAACAGATAAAGTATAACAATTAAAAGTTTATACTAACCAACATAGGTGACACAATAAAAATCAGGTGCCCAGGTCTCAAATTCACGTTCCCAATTAATAATCGTTGAGAGTGGAACGGATACAAGGAAAGGTCCTTTACAATGTCCTTCTTTATAAAGAGAATATAAAAATGTTATCGTTTGTATGGTTTTTCCTAGACCCATCTCATCTGCTAATATAGTATCTATTCCTTGTCCCCATGAATACCTCAACCAATTTAAGCCCTAAGCAGAAAACAATATTTTTTTTTTTTTTATTGTTTTCAATTATTTTCAATTATTGTTCATTATTGTTAAATATCATATAATAATGGAACAATTACCTCTAATTGATAAGGATGCAATTGCATCCCTGTTTGATCCAAATATTCCGGTTGACGTTCGTACTTTTTCTTAAGATCGGTAGTTGGTTTATCCGGTGGTGGTGTGTAACGTTTGGGTGTTCTCTCTTCGTCATCAATAAGTTCGCGTGTTTTAGACTTTTTACCTTTACCTGTTAAGTATTATTATATTGTTAAAAAAAGAAAGAAAAAAAAATATCGCTGTAACATTTTTGAAATTCATAAATATAAAAAGAAGTATGAAAAAATGTTTACCTTTTTTACCCTTACGAGAGGA